>NW_015775317.1:0-886 GCF_001515625.1 Sinocyclocheilus rhinocerous
GCATCAAGCATTCTCCAAATCGTCTGACTTAGAGGGGGGGATATTACCTGTTTACTCTGCGTCTGGGGGCGGCAAGCATTTTGTTTGAGGTCAGTAGACTAATATTCTATGTCGCCGAGAGGATCAAGGTTTTGGGAACAGGGCTTTTTATGATTCAGAGTCATAATCCACCCATGAGGGAGCAAAGCTCGACCCCAGGGGTAGAGGTGGAGATTGTACAGACGAGGAGGAGACGCCTTGGGAACGAAGGATGCATGCAAATTGGAGCGTCTAAAGGAGTCTGAGAATTTCGAAAAGGGACTCTGGGACGAGCCGGGTGAATACTCTCAAAATGTGTGATAAGAAAATGGGAAATCATGCAATTCTAACCTACCTGCTTATGCTTGCGGCTGGGACGCGGGGATCATATAGCCTTGGAGAAGTTGAAGCTGTTCGAGTCTCACGCAGCTCATGCACAGTTCATTTTGTTTTTATCTTTAAAGGCATACCTGAAATAACTGAAATATGAGTGTACCTGAAATAAATAAATACATGTAAGGTATATGGTTAAATATACTCTGAAAAATATATACACTGAAAAAAAAATAATACTTTGGAGCAGAAATTACAAGAAAATTCCACAAATAATTACTAAGAAATGGCAAGTATTTCATTCATTCATTCATTCATTCATTTATCAGTACCGTAAAAAAAAACAAAAAACATTGTATGTCTATGGGCAAATATACAGAAGTATTACAGTAAAATTTGTAAAAATAGTAAAATTACCGGAAAATGACACAATGCTAACAAACAAACAAATATGTAAAATGTATATAAAAATACATGTTTTTATTTTTACAGGTAAGTGTGACTGAAATAAATAAATACGCATATGGTTAAATAT
>NW_015775318.1:0-886 GCF_001515625.1 Sinocyclocheilus rhinocerous
AAGCAACATCTGCTCCGGGGTCGATGATCGCTGTCAGCTGGCAGCGTCAGATACGACACGTGGACCGTCCCCATCGTTTGATGTCGTCTGAGTTCGGACGCTCGGCCTGGCAAGAGGCCACCGTCTGACTGCATGAACCCAGAGCGCAGATTTACTGTAAAGGCGTCCAGATCTGCACCGCAGGGGCCCGTTGTTAAATGAGCTACATGTATTGTATTGTTACATATCTCTGAATGCAAGAGTGGAGATGAGAAGTTTCCCATGTGCGCGATTCCCCGCGGTTAACAGCAAAGATTGGGCAGACACGCAGAGTGTTTAATGTGCACATGGCACCAAACATCCAGTGGCCTCTTCGCTGGCTGCACATGTGCACAGAAACGCCCAAACGCTTTCCAAAAGCACTGCTCAGAGAAGAGCTCGGAAATATTAGACGTATAAGAGGCATCCACATGTTTCTCAAAGCCAAAGCTGTTCTGTTTCAAACTCATTTCAGAGTTCTGGGCCCAAATGCTGATCGGACGCACTGCGGGTTTAATTCTATACTCATGCATGCTATATTAATACTGAAGTTGCTACAGTTAAGGCATGTTCACATCAAGAGAAGAGCAAATACCAACACAACTACAGTATAACACAGAGCAACAATACCGCTGGGATATTGCTTTCAGAGGGATGAAAAATTCAAAATTTAAAAATTTAAAAAAACATTTCCAGTTGTTAAAATGAATACATTTATTGAACGTATAGCTGCTGATATCAATCGTATTACAATTTTCAGCGTTAATATCGTTAACTAAAAACTATTAAACAATGTTTACAATAATTAAAATAAAGCTGAAATAAACTAAAATGTGACCCTGGACCACAAAACCAGTCATAAGGGTCA
>NW_015775319.1:0-887 GCF_001515625.1 Sinocyclocheilus rhinocerous
ATAGTTGTTTAGAGCTACAATTACAGATATTTTCACCAACGTAAAGTGCTTTTCTTTAACCCTGTAAAACCTGACAGATGAAATAATAGTCAGAAAAAAATCTATATATTTTAAAAAATTGAACAACAACATGAAAGTTTGCATATGTGTTTTTGTTGAGCATCATATTTGATACATCAAGCTTTTATGGCCCGTTAAGTATTATATAGGAGAACATGAGGGGGCAATAATATGTCTTAGTAAGATGATATTTATAATGCAATGCAATACACTGATGATTAAGAAATGTACAAACAAACGTTCCTCAAAAGCCTGATGTATCATATTTGATGCTCACATTTTAACATGATTTTTCTAAAAATGGTGTATGGATTATCAAATAAACCCAAGTTTGCTTCAGTTCAGCAAGTGTCCATCTTGAAATGTTACTAACAATATAAAAGTTAATCGTACGTTTATTTTATAAAAAATCAGTAAAGATTTCACATTTAAAAAAAAGTGTACCACAATCTGAAGGAGACATTTTTAGAATGAAGCTAAAAGGCCTTTTACTTGCTGAAAAGTGTAAACTATCACTCAGATGACAGGAGGCATGTAACAGATTGTGTACTACAGGTTTTTCAGCAGTTTGATCTTGCTGATAATTTCTTAGAAATTAGGTGTCTTAGACATTTGCGTATCAAATATAGTACAGTAGGCTTTATAGGGTTAAACTGAGCACAATGGCACATCTCCAATGCATGTTTGTGGTTGTGCTTGTTTGTGTTCTGTAAATTAATCTCTCTCTCTCTCTAGATTTTATGATGTGGGATTGTGACAAAGGGAATTTTCACGAAGATTTAGCCCGTCAGCGTCCAATACCGACACCACGCACATCAATACCCTCA
>NW_015775320.1:0-886 GCF_001515625.1 Sinocyclocheilus rhinocerous
ACACAAAATAATGATCTTTAAAAAAGCATCATATGAACCCTTTAACAGCATGCTACCAGCGTGGGTACAATAAATGGGCACCGGGTAGAAAACACCAAACGGCCGTCGGTGAAACACCTCGTTAATTCTAATACTAATATAAATTAATTTATTATATCTACAATTAATATATATGTTTAATTAATTGGTATTAGATAAATACTTTCAGAATTGTATTAGTTAACTCACTCTAGGAACAGTTCACAGTAGTTGCTGTTTCTTCCGACCACTATCACAGCTGCATGTTCTTGTGAAGGGAAGTTTGAATCCTTTTCGCGAGTCGGTTCTTTTGAACAGTTCATTTCATTGCACAGAACCAGTTCAAAACCATCATAATGTGGGGAATAAAGTAATCCGTAGTCACATACTGCTCTTTATTACAGGTTTTCAATAAATAAAGCTGTGTATTTTACGGTCCCCGGTTCAGAAATTGCAACCAAGATAAGCTACAAATTAATTGGAACACAAACAGGTTATGATTTTACAGTAAGCAGTACTAAATGTATATCTCTCAGTTGAAAATGTTTACGCATGTTTTGATTAATTTTTTTAATCGCTTTATTTTTTTAAATATTTTTTTACCGGTTCAACCCATTGCATTGAAAAGACCCGATTCCAATGAATGAGTCATTCATCGCTATCAGGTTCAACACGGAAGGCACCGGTTTAGCGGTTGTGTATCCTTGGCGCGCGAGAAGATGACATCCCGAAAAGATACCCCGTCTGGAAAAACTCTGGATTCTCCCGTCAAACAAATCCAAATCGAAGGACTGGTAAGACCACGTTTAACAGTTCAATGTAGCTGAGTGCTCAGAAAGTGAACTCTGGTGTTTAAACGTTTCTGCAG
>NW_015775321.1:0-887 GCF_001515625.1 Sinocyclocheilus rhinocerous
ACATTGACAATAATAAGAAATGTTTCTTGAGCACCAAATCAGCATGATATATATGAATGATATATCAAATTAATGCAGCCTTGGTGAATATAACAGACATCTTTCAAAAACATTCAACAAACCCTACTAACCTCAAACTCTATGTCTGGAAATGTTTGTGTTCCTGTAAACAGTTGATTTTTGTAACATTTATATTTTATTTTATTCATTTTATTGCCCATCGTGTTTAGCAAAGCCCACTTTTATACATCTATATTTGTTTTTACAGCCTTCAATTTGCACAGTGTTTGGAAGAGAGCACTGGGCAACATGTGGATTAACTTGCTTTTATAAAATTCAGAAAATAAATTTGGCTTTTTCATCCAAATTAATTGAAGAAAAAATCAACACATTAATTGCTTATCAACATATCCACCAGTCGCCCATAAAAGTGTTCTTCAGATCTCTTTCTCAGACTGTCAACCTTTCAACCATCTTTCTCTGTATGCCACTTTCTCTGATCTGAGGGCACCCAGTTTTGCTCCAGCACACCAACCTTTCTACTTTTCAGTAAACCAGAAAAACATACAGAGATGGCCTCAGTGACCCAGCTTATCCAAACAACCAGCACACTCACACAATTGATCACTCACACAGAAGAACCCACACACCGGCAGCCCTGAATCTTCACTCGTACAGTACACTCACAAGCGAACACAAACATACGCACAATCAGCTTCAGTTCATCGATACTGCAAGACCATGCACACACACTCGGCCATTACAACAAAACACACCATGTGGTGGAAAATACAGAGCTACTTAAGTGGCTCTCAAGCGTGCATGAGTGTGCACACGTGGGAGTGTTTGTGCATTTTTGTAGAATGCAGGGAGTTCTCATACAACAG
>NW_015775322.1:0-886 GCF_001515625.1 Sinocyclocheilus rhinocerous
TCCCCAGACAGAGAGAGAATGATGAAGGAATGTGTCTCTATGGTTTGTCTCGTACGTCACTTCCTCTCTCGGCCAGATGTGAGACTACAAACTCGGAAGTGAGTTTGAGATCATCATAACCTTTCCTTTTACTGACAGAAAAACACATGCATCATTGATATAAATGTGCATAAACCTCTAATTTCATAAATAATGCGTGCTCATTCTGCGACCTCGTTAAAATATCAATGAAAATATGTGTGAATGTCCATTGTGTCAATACATATACAAAGCTTCCACAAAACACCCCCATGCAAACCCATTTATAATCAGTCCCGATCTATGATTTCCGTGCATGCGACCAGAGTTTTTTCCACATCACGGGTCGTGTGTAAATCACAAATAATCAGTGTAAAATAAGGTGCTATCAGATCACTTCCTGTTCCGCTGCATCTTTCTCCCGCAAGCCGTCATTAAATCACACACAGCCGCGAAATAAAGCATCAGGCAGACCGGAGCGAGCCGTATGAGCTCCGCAGTCACACTCACCCCGGTCCCGTTGTCACACACCACCACTTTCCTGCCTTGACTGTCCATGTTTCTCCAGACTCGGTGAATCCGCCCTGATCTCAGCGCCTGCTGTCTTCGGCCAGGCGGAAGTAAGCGCCCTGCCCTTCACACCTCTTCAAAATAAAAGTCCGCGACTAAAGCCTATTGACGGGTACAAAATACAAGCTTTTTACACCATTTGTGACCCTGGACCACAAAACCAGTCAGAAGGGTCAATTTTTTTTTTTAAATTGAGATTTATACATTATCTGAAAGCTAAATAAATAAGCTTTCCATTGATGTAGAGTTTGTTAGGATCAGTGTTGGGAGTAACGCATTACAAAAGTAATAATATTAC
>NW_015775323.1:0-887 GCF_001515625.1 Sinocyclocheilus rhinocerous
TTTTCACTCGTCAAAATCACTTTTTTTTGCTCGTCAAAATCACTTATTTGCTTGTCAAAAAGCACTTTTTTTTTTTGCTCACACTGAATTAGTTGTTTCTCGTTATGGTTCAGGGATTCTGTAGGAAAAGCTCACATTTGTACGCCGGATGACTCATGAAGGGACACGACTCTCTTCACAGGCTACGTGTGGTATAATAAACATTATTTGTTTACTGGCATGTCACTGTTATGCGTTATTTTGTTGTTGATGTTTATTTTCAGATTGCAAATAATAACAAATATCTCATTGGAAGGTGTGTTTGTGTTTCTGGTGTCTGGAATATGAAGTGTTTCTGATGATGAAATGATGCACTCGAGAAGCGCGTGTTTCCTAAAAGAGTTTATTTACAAAAGCAGCGTTAGAGCAGAGCGACCATGTCATCGCTGTAGGCGTGGCCCGTTGTCATGGTGACCAGGTCATGGGGCGGAGTCAGAACCACGACGGCATCCGCCGCACCTGAGCACACAGAACACACGTGATGATGTCACTGCCGTGGGTCATGTGACAGAGCGTCAGAGAGAGCATGCGGTCGTACCTTGCGTCGGTAAGATAGCGTGATGCAGATTGACGCTGACCATCGAATCACCGCCGCCATCCGCCTCCAACAGACTGCTGTGAGTGAGCGCTTCAGCTGTCAATCACACACAGACACGCCCACAGTAAAACACCCTATACATCATACTACAAACAATGCCGTGTCCTCTTCTGTTTCAGAGTGATGAACCAAAACAATTACAGCGACTCGTTTGATTAACGTCAAACACTGACTTTACACACAATCCAACTGAAAATGCAAAATAACCATTTCTATTAATAAGAAAACATTTGGATGGTTACAACATTTA
>NW_015775324.1:0-887 GCF_001515625.1 Sinocyclocheilus rhinocerous
ATGTATTATTAATATTTACCTACGGTAAAATCACTGTAACGTACAGTTTTGAGTGAATTTTTGCACAGTGAAGTTCATTGTTTTGCAGTGTATGCCACATGAAAATGTTAGTTTCATTTCACAGATGTGGTATTTTTAATAGTAATAAGAAACAACATTTCGGTTTACTGCTGCAGTGCCTCGAATGCAAAACTAACAGTAGATCTTTGGAGTATCTCAGTTGCCCATCTCCACATCACCAAGGCTGATAAGAGCACAAGATGTCAGCACTCCAATACACGCTTAAATCCTTTCACAACTCTTGTGACCTGTTAATGATATCACACCCTTTACACAATCATACCATCACTTGAGAACCCTTGTGAAAATACATTAGCATACAAGAGTACTTGTTACAGAAATAGTATACTTTACAAGAATAAACTTAAATGTGAATTTAATGTAATGTTTTCAGACACTCTATTGAATGTTAATTGCATTAAATGAAAATGTATTACAGTTTAAATGTATATTAAATGCAATCAGTTAAATAAGTGTGCTTTATGATGCATTTAAGTATGACATAAGTCATTTCATAATTATATTGTCTTTAACATGCGGTTAAAGTGTACTGCCAAATGTGCTGACAAGCTTTTGTAGTATACTAAAATGCACTTTAATGTGATTTCTTTTAAAAATTGTATGTTGTGTTTAAATATATTAGTAATTATACATGTGTAATGAAGTTGCAATTTAGTATATTTAAAACAAATATTAACTTTAAATGTCATATTGAATACCAAACTAAAAGTTTACATGTGTTTTATTATGTTAGTCAACACATCAAAATAAGTGTACTTCTATAAAGCATGGCAAAAACGAATTTAAAATGTACTTTAATTTGACAA
>NW_015775325.1:0-887 GCF_001515625.1 Sinocyclocheilus rhinocerous
CTTTGTTTGGACCGAGTGTGTCCTTAATAAAGTTTGATGATGATAACATTTACAACATTTTATTATGGATATTTTATATATGTTAATAATAGGCCTATCTATATATACTGTATATATATTTTTTATTGTGTTATATGTATAATGTAGCCTATACGGTATTATGTCAACTATATATTTTATTTATATGCAACTTTATTAAAACAACATATAGGCCTATACATTTTTAAATACATGTTTATTTTTAATATTTACCTATATCAGCATATATTGACGGGTTTTTAGGATGGATAGCCTATACATCACATATATGTCCAAAAACCCATTGCACATACATATTTGTATGGGCTAGATTAGATATATGAAATTGTTCCAATTTCTAATAGGTTTCATATATGTTTTACTTAATTTATATGACATATATTTCATTTATGGATATTTAATATATCTATGTATTTTACATTTGCGTATGGAATGTCTCTGAATCACAGCAGTTATTATAGCTACGTAAAACATTATAAGGACACATTTCATAAACAATATTTCCATACATCTGCGGTCTCACCATCCTCAGCTGTTGCTAGGAGAAACGCACGTCTGCTCTGATTGGTCCGCATCCTGCAGCCTCCAGCCAATCAGCGTAAGATCCGATAAACGCTCCTGGCATTATGTCTGCAGACATCTGTTGTACAGATGAGATTATGTATCTGAATGTAACGCGTACGTAAGTAGCAAAGCTTTCAATGTGCGGTTCGTTCTGTCGGTAGAATATCACGGCGCGTTCGGTCGTCTGTCGTTTGTGATGCGGCGGCTGAAGCTCCGGGTGGAAATGGCGGATGGAGAGAGACAGTCGGTGCAGAATCCGAAGCAATGAGCGAATCAGAACGCAC
>NW_015775326.1:0-887 GCF_001515625.1 Sinocyclocheilus rhinocerous
TGATTTTGCTTTATTGATAATTTGATGACTTTCGGCTCTGGGTTTGATTGTGTTATGACTTAATTTGGCTTTAATCATTTGATATCAGTTTTGGCTGTAACCGAAAGGCTGAATGCAGACAAGCAGTATAAGACTCATTTTTGTCTCCCCTCATTTTCATTATATCTGCATAATTTCTTTCATCAGCAGCAATGTGTAATTAAAGTGTAATTAAAATGTCCCGATTTAAAGTTTGATCATGAAAAGCTTTGAAGTGGAAGGCAGCTGACCTGTTGTGCACTTGAAGTCACGACCTAAACAATCAAGAGCCACTTCCATCTGTGTGCTTATGTGTTTGAGGGTGTAATATTGGTGTATATGAACCACTGGCTTTATGCATTAGTATCATTAGTTCTCTACATGCTCAGACTACTAGTGCTCTGATTTTAGATGCAACATATACTAAATCAAACACTTTGTCAAGATAATACCATAATATGTCAATGTTATAATATAATACACTCAAAAAAAAAAACTGTTCAATAAACTTTTACACAAAATTATTATTTTTTCCTACAATATATTTGTTGTACCCATGTTCATACAAGACAAACCACAGTATGAATGCATTTAAATTACGTTGTGTCAACGTAATTTAATATTGTATTAGTTCTTTTTTTTTTTTTGAGGGGGTACAGCATATATACTTTTCCCCCCACTTTTATTGGTATAACCTAGTGTAGTCAAGTTGATTTAGACTCAATAAAATTTATTTATTTATTTTTAACTTAAATGCTGATTTTGTTGTTATCTCACTTTTTTTTTGACAGTTTAGAATTTCAGCTTTCTATTAACCAACTAATTATTATAAAACGGATAGTTCCGGTCCTTGATTCTGACTGGTTGAG
>NW_015775327.1:0-887 GCF_001515625.1 Sinocyclocheilus rhinocerous
TAAAGGGATAGTTCACCCAAAAATGAAACTTCTGTCATCATTTATGGACCCTCAAGTTGTTCCAAACCTGTAAGAGTTTCTTTCTTCTGCTGACCACAAAAGAATGTATTTTGAAGAATGTTTGGTAACCAAAACTTTTTAAGGTATCCATAGAATCAAAAAATACTATGGAAATCAATGGCTACCATCAACTGTTCAGTTACCAACATTCTTCAGAAAATCTTCTTTTGTGTTCAACAGAAGAAAGAAACGCATACAGGGTTGTAACAAGTGTATGGTGAATAAATGATGACAGAGTTTTCATTTCTGGGTGAACTATTCCTTTAAGAGTGTAGATTTCACATAGTCAGCTGCCTCCAATGGATGTATCAATATCATCGATCCTAAGATACTGATCATAAACTGTAATGTTTCATTGCGAGTTTTGATGCCTTCATATCTGTCATTCTCACCGTCCACAGCTGAAGATTATATCATTCATAACTAACTATCGTAAGATCAAAGATATGACAGAATCTAAAGACAGGCGTGCAAACAGATCAAACGCAGTCACTGATGCAACTCCCTTATCATCTGAATATATTAAAGCATCACCAAAGTTTTCTTTTTCCGTCACGCTCAGAACATATGTGCCCTCAATCTGCAAGATTAGACATTGTGTGCTTAAGTAGCATGAGTTATTATATAAAGGAAGTTTTATAATCCTTTAGGAGTTTAACACTTTCTATATAAAAAACATTACAATCAGATACTATTAATATATTTTTTATCACATTTTAAAACAAAAGTTTTAGAGTCATCAGTATTAACACTTTGTGATCTTTTGTATCAATGTGTACAGATCATTTTAAGCAGACTTGCTTTTGTTATTCCTTTTAAAAACAAAG
>NW_015775328.1:0-887 GCF_001515625.1 Sinocyclocheilus rhinocerous
AGAAGAAATAAACTTTTACAGGGTTGAAACAACTTGAGGGTGAGTAAATGATGACAGTATTTTCCTTTTTGGGTGAACTGTCCCTTTAAGGCTACTGTTTCTACAGCATCCAGTTAAAACAACAATTAGTGTTAGTTATGACATATATTCATGACTATATATTTGAAACGTATGAAAAATATGAAAGTATGTTCATTATCCAATCAATTTGCTGTAGTTATTGATGTCTTGCTCTACATTTTCACATCAGAAATATGGCACATGAATGTCTTCCAAGTGAATGAGAACAGTTTAGCAAAGCATACTGGAACTCTATACAGCAAACTTCATGCTATTAAACACCAAAAACAATCACTCTGATCTGCTAACAGTTAAAACAGACACTTTTAGTGCTGTTACATCCTTTTCCCTCCATCATATTCACTGATCCCAAACAAAAAAAGCCGCTCTTCCCCCTTAAGGACTTCATGACGTATGAACATGCGGAGAGAAAATCTGCTTCCGCTTCAAAGATTCCTCCTTAGCAACACCAATCTCACATCTTCAGAGCGACATAAACTCCCTTCAAGAGACGTTCACACGTGTTAAACAGCACGAGATGTGACAGCGACCCGTTCCAGCGAGCTGATCTACCATTAAGCCCAAAATACCGCCACATATCTTTCTCCTGAACCTCGTCTTGAATCCGGCCTGACAGTCTCGCTCTATAACTTCTAATGTCTCAGCACGTTCATTTTGGGCCTGAAGTTCTTTCAAAAACCCTCTCTTGGTCTTTTTTGTCTTCCCTCCCGAGACTGCCAGGTCACATCCAATTTCTTAATGCCCACCTAGCAGGCTTCAACTTCAAAAGCTCGACTCAAAGAAGAGCCTGCGAATCCTGCCTTTGG
>NW_015775329.1:0-885 GCF_001515625.1 Sinocyclocheilus rhinocerous
ATAATTACACTGTAACAAGGGCACCTTAAAATAAAGTGTAACCAAAGAAAGTGTGTGAAATAGTATGCAACAATAAAATGGTTTAAAACGGTAGTGACAGCAAGTGCAATCTAGTTATAATTGTGAAAACAAATACAGTGATTCTGGCATTTTAATTACGGTTTTTGTAAAAATGCATTAACTTATGGCAATTTCAAGATAAGTCACATTAAGTCATGACATAATGTATTCCGCATAATGTGCTCTACTGTATACTGACCATTTTTGGAAGTGTATACTTTGAACACAGAAGGTTGTTCTTTGAATACAGGAAACATGCTTATGGTGTACAAATTGGAATACTTAAGAAACAGTAAGTGTAGTATGGTAGTATGCTGCAAACATAAAAATTAAATAAAAACCTTTTCTTTTTTGATGTAAATCAAAATGAAATACAAAATAAGCAGTTTATGATGATTGTATGTGTGATTCAATGTTGTTTGATGATGACGATGATGATGGAATCAGATGACCGAAAAACTGGGCTGTATGATGTATCAGAGAATATGGCATCAGACTTCACACAAATTATACGAATGACAGTGCTGTTTTACTGTAATTGTTATGCTATTTGTAGTGAGATCGCCTTTCGTGCCATAGTTTTAGATCCTCCCCGACTTTCTGATAGGCGTTTCCTGCTTGGCAGAAGTGCTGATTGATGGCCGTCGCTTGACAGACCACCGCCTACTTTAATCAGCTTTGGTTCCGAAATCTAAAAGGTTTAAAAAAAAAGCCTCTGAGGATTGTCCCAAAAACAAACACAGAACAACACTTCCCTCAGGAAAAGGCTCATAGCTTGTGTGTGTGTGTGTGTGTGTGTGTATGTGTATGTGTGTGTGGCTTTGA
>NW_015775330.1:0-887 GCF_001515625.1 Sinocyclocheilus rhinocerous
AGGTCATTGTGTATACCATTACTGTTCTTGTATATTGTCTGTTGACAATACACAAAGCTCACAATGATCTTTTCCTCACACATACAGTATAATGAGTCATATGGAATGCTTTTATGACACTTCTGTGGTGCTTTTTTGTCATTTTTTTGAGTTTTTACTTATTCCTAAAATAATCTGTTTTATGTCATTTTATTTACGGCTGCTAGAGAGAAAACTTTGAAAATACCTGCTTGGTTTCATAAAGGCATTTTGCAAAAAAAAAGAAAGAAAAAAACCACCTTGTGCCTGCTCTGCTATAGATTCACTTTCATGCCTCCATCATATGCAGTTTTTCTTCAATTCTTCAGCTTTATTATTTTATTTATTTATTATTTTTTATTTGTGCTGAGGAGTACTGATATACCTTTGTGTGTCTGCTTGTAATAACTGTGTGACTTATATTGTTTCATGACTGTGACAGTTTCTTTGACATGAAAGGCACCAATTTCCCACTATTAAAGAAAATGCACTCTGTCTCACCTCCCAAATCTCTCTAGATATATTCCTCATCTCTATACTTTTCTCTTTCAACATTTGCAGGCTGAACCTTGTCTGCATCAACTTGCACAAGAAAATGAAAAAAAGAAAAAAACGTGTCAATGCATGTTTGCCTTGTAGCTGAGTTGAAGTAGAGGTGATTAAAGGACAAAAATACATTTAGAAACTTCTTTGAAAAAACAAATCGTGGTTCATGACCTGTATGTTTTGGTTTAGAATAAGGTGGTGCCAATATTTGGTGTAGTTGACAGTGTTGAGAAGTAACAAATATGTTTAGTAGCCTGAAAACAGTTTTCACATTATCCATCAGGGCTGCGTTTCTCGATAACGATTGATCTTAGAGCTTAAGA
>NW_015775331.1:0-887 GCF_001515625.1 Sinocyclocheilus rhinocerous
ATCAATATGTCGACCCTTAGAGATGTTATATTGAAACAGAGAGTGACATCTAACAGATCACCTTTGCTTTGGGCATATTTGTGTGTCTGTGCATCCCGTGGCCTGGAAGAACCAGCGGTGTGTCTTAGTTTAAGCAGAAGTGCAGATCTGACGGAGGGTCCCTCGGTTCAATTCTGTCAAACGGTGAGGTGAAAAGGGCATCTGTCACACGCTGTCAGCTGAAGCTGTGTTTACCTTCACATAAACACAACAACAGATCCTTCAAAGAAACCACAGCGATGCAGGCTGGGAATACTTTGAACTATTGCACATGAAACATGTTGAGTTAAATCTGGCGAAGGTCCTGAGAGGTACGACGTGCACCGGCACGAATAAACATATTTGATATTGACATAAAAATCAATTTACGCCTCACTGAAGCCAATCTAAAGCTCACAGCACGGGACGCCCATCTTGATAAGGGTTGAGACATTGAATCCAGTGTAATATGTAAAACTTATGACAGATACGCAGATAAAGCTTTCAGTCACAGGTCTGAGCTTGCCTACATTTGTGCAATCCTAGTGTTCCCATAAGAATTGAAAAGACATGTCAGTACGACTCTTTACTACATCTGAAACTCCGACGACATACTCAAGAGCTCCCGGAGTGAAGTCAATTCAGTGCCTGGTGCGTCTTCAATTGAAATATTCAACTGTGTAGTATATATATATATATATATATATACCTTTGAGGAATTTTTGAGTCATGTGGGCTTTGAGCTTTAGGCTGCGTGTTAAGTGTGATCGTCAATGATATCATTGGATTATTAATGGTAATATTGTGAGATATAATAACTATTTAAAATAGTTGTTTTCAATGTTAATGTGTTAAAATGTAATTTATTC
>NW_015775332.1:0-887 GCF_001515625.1 Sinocyclocheilus rhinocerous
TGAGGGACTCCAAATGGAAGGGGTGCTGATGAGGAAACAAAGTCACCAAGGCGGACAGAAAAAGTCCTGTCTGTTAGATAGGACCTGAACCACTCCAGAGAAGTACCCTTAATACCAACAACATGTTCCAACCGGGAAAGTAGGTGTCAGTGACCATTAGTCATTAAAAACCTTTAAAAGTGCCGTTTCTGTGCTATGAAGAGCTTTAAAACCCGACTGATATACTTTTAAAACTCTGTGCATGTCTAAGAAAGATTGCAACTGTATACAGACAACGTTCTCTAATATTTTTTAAAAAGAAAGGGGGAGTTTAGAGATTGGTCTATAATTAGAGAGAACTATAGCGTCCAGGTTGGATTTTTTTTTTTTTTTTTTCAGAGGTTGAACCACAGCATGTTTAAAATCTAAAGGAACAACACCTAAGTTCAAACTGCTATTAATAATTTCTTGAACTACAGGCCCAATTGTATCAAAAATCTCCTTTAAAAAACGAGGACAAAATGATATATACTAAACAAAAGATAGTGTAGAAATAGTAAGTAGTATGCTATTTCGCATTCATTCACTCATTCATTAAAGAACTGGCTCACAAGAGTAATCCGTTGGAGAACCGACCTACAGAGTGGTCGCGCTGCATATTGTTTGATTCACTAAAAAAGAACCGGCTCATACGAGTCATTCGTTCAGAAATCAGACTACAGTGGTCGCGTTGCACGTTTGAAATTCACTAAAAAGAACCGGCTCATAAGAGTTATTTGTTCAGGAATCAGACTACACTGCCTCTATACGAAGCCGTGTGTTCAGATGAGAGCAACCGCTTGATGTCGCTGTGATACAGCAAGTTCAGCTGTGAGCCAGACGACCGTAAAAACACCTTTAAAAGCAGG
>NW_015775333.1:0-887 GCF_001515625.1 Sinocyclocheilus rhinocerous
CATGACATTCCAGTGTGCCATGATGGATCATTGAGCACAATGCCTGAAAAGGTTTTATTAAACAGAATCAAATTTAATTAAATTAAAACCCACCAGGCTAACCCTCATTCAACAGACGACAGTATCCATGGCTGGATACTATTTAGGATGCTGAAACATGCCAGAACTGATCAAACATAACGCCGTATTTAAAATTAATTTACTTGCTTTAATGACTCCACAAAGATGAAAAGCTTTTATTCATCAGTATGCAAACACTAAGAACATGGTGTTTTTTAAAAGTATAATTGCACTGAACAATTGCATAATTGTGCATATTAAAGTTCTTTACACGATTAGTGCTCAAATAAAATTGAACATGACTGCAACCTCATTCTTATTAATATTTTCATAAAATTACATTTAGCTTGGTTAAAACTGCTGAGCATCTGGTGAGATTTACTCAGGGTTATGATTATATACTTTATCATTCAGGACAAATAAGCATGGCAGACACACTTTTCATGATTTTCAGTGTAAATTTCCATTTGAATGGTCAACTATTGTCAGGATTTTCAGCAGAAACAAAGTTGATATTTAAACAAAACACAACCGATATCTCCACGAAGTCTCCACAGCTAAAAAAGCAACCTCCGAGCATAAATGCTATTAAATATACAATTTTCAATCATTAAGCATTTAGCGTAGTCTTATCACACATGAAAGTGCAAAACGGCAGGAGATTGACTACCTGAAGCAGTCTTGTGTTGTCGTTTAGTTCACCGAGGCCTTTGAGATGATGAATTGTTGTATAACAGCTGTTAAAAGGTATATTATGTTCATATAAGCAATCTCTGCATTTGATTAATAGTGTTTTCTTTCTAATGGACATCGTTCAGCGGTGTGAA
>NW_015775334.1:0-887 GCF_001515625.1 Sinocyclocheilus rhinocerous
GAAGGAAGGAAGAAGGGCGCTATGGGCGATGAGAAATTGATTTAAATTCACACCGTAGACTTTTGTCAATTGATGTCAGTGTTAGTGCTGATTTATTTTGGTCAAACCTAACAAACATTTGTTTCATCTGCTGACCCAAAATAGTTCTAAAAATGACAAAAAGCATCATAAAAGCAGTCCATAAAGAAATCTGAGACGAATATGCCAATTATTCAAACTGTGCTATCAAAGTTTTTATTTTTAGGTGAACTAGTCCTGTATAAGAACAGGTTTGAGCACGTCCAATAAGTCATATTACATAAAGCATTGAAGAAAAATCACCTCTTTGTGTTTTATAGCATGTTGTTTACCTGCATTTTCTATCTAAAGTTGGTTTTACGTATTAAGAACATATTAATAACGTATGAACAACGTTTCTACTTGGTTATGTGAATTTTAAAGGAACATTTTGAAACAGCTATGAAAACATTATATTTGAATGTTCTCTCAATGTTTAAAACACCACTTTTTATATTTAAAGAACTTTTTTTTTTCTTGGTTATGTAAACGTTAGAGGAAGATTCCATTTGATCATTTTGAAACCGCTATAGAATGTTATTTCTGAATGTGTTTTAAACATTCAAAAATGTTTCTTCTTGGTTCTGAGGAACATTCCATTCTATCATTTTGAAAACGTTACATTTGATTGTTCTCATATTCAAACCTAACAAAAAATAAGTTGTCATTTTCTCCAAAAATGACAAAAAAAGCACCATAAAAGCAGTCCATACAGAAACATGTGAAGAATATTCCAGAAAGTTCCATTTGTTCAAACTGTGCTATCAAAGTTTTCATTTTCAGGTGAGCTACACTCTTAAAAATAAAGGTGCTTCAAAAGGTTCTTCAAG
>NW_015775335.1:0-887 GCF_001515625.1 Sinocyclocheilus rhinocerous
GTATTACTGCCAGAACATTAATAAAAATGCCAAAAAAGAAGGAAAAAAAAGCGTATTGCTCAAAATACTACTGCTTGCTGTATTTTAGTATATACTATCCACTGTATTCCTAACCCTAACAGTATCTGAAACTGTAACAAACATTTCAAACATTGCTTTCACATGATGACTGCACATTTTTACACTGGTGATAAACAGATTAGAACCATTCCTTTTATCATGTGAAATTAGAAACACATTAGCCTGATCAGTGGGTGTTTTATACTCATTAGAATTATAGATAGGGTGACCTGTCCTCTTTTTCTAAGTCATGTCCTCTTTTTCAGAACTTAAAAAGGCCTCCAGTCAGGATTTATAAATTGCTAAATTGTCTGGGTTTTGACTTTCCTATTGACATGCTTTTTGCTATGGGGTGGTTCTATATACCACCCTATCCTGTCACCCAAGGCCAGTGTCCTAATTTTTGAAAACCACTATACGGCCACCCTATTTATAGAAAATACTAACAAAACAACGCCATTAATCTATATTTCTGAAATCTGAACTCCTCCCCTACTTCCACAGCCCCGCCCACATGTGCGAAATCTCCGCCTCTCACCCACAGCCCCGCCCACACAGGCTATAGCTCATAGAAATTACAGTAGGCTACATTTATTGCAGGATCATATCTGTTTTCATCAGACTTAAAATGTACCTATACAGCAACAACTGCGGACTCATTCCAACTGTGGAACATCCCTATAATTGATAGTTTATGAAAGATTCTCAATCCCAACAGATTTTCCATCCATCAAACACTTTCTGTCTTCCGTTTGAAACGTTGTTTGATCACAATTAATGTCCTACGACGACATCTGGTGGAGAATAAGGCATCGAGCGGCTCTTTC
>NW_015775336.1:0-887 GCF_001515625.1 Sinocyclocheilus rhinocerous
GGTTCCAGTTTACGTCACTTTGAGATTTGTATCTTTGTGTACAAATCCTGTCTTTTAATCTACAGCGCTCTCAAGGGACTTTCCTACAGTCCCAGAGGACTCAAACATCATAACAATGAGTATTAGAGTATCAGAGAACACTGAGGCTATTGTTGTTGTAAAGTAAAATTTGCTGTAAGCCATTTTCTGTTGTTGTTGGAAAATAGGAAAATGTTCCTACTGGACAAATATATATGTGGAAAAACAATCATTTTCAACCCTCATTCTGACCCTCTGTCTGAAGTGATACATTTTTAGTCATATGCAAATGCATCTGCCCTTGTAATGTCACAAATCCCACAATATCCAAATGAGCCATTTCTAGAGCTTGAATAAATAAATGTAATGACCCCTTTAATAATCATTTTAAATGTTAAAGAATGGCAGAATCCACACCACAAGTTGTTGTCAACAATGTTGTTGTTGAAATCACTTTCAAAACTTTTTTTTTCAGATGATGAATGATAAAAACATCGACAGCCAATTAGAATCCATCCTGCTTTTAAAGAGGTTGAGCATTTAAAGTGGCAGATGACAAAACTGCAGCACGTGCTTATAATAAACCAAACTTTATCACACGTTGCTGTGGATGGTAATATGGTTATCGTTAATGTTATCTTTATAGTTGTTGTAAACTTGCCTTTACACAATTGACCTATCGGTAAGCCCCACTCCCCTTAGTTACTGTTGCTCACTCGGACAAACAAACGGAGTGGCTAACTGTCTTGAACTTGTCCCAAGATGTTTTTGATAGATTTTGGACACAGAAGGACCATTATTCAAGTGGGATAGAGGGATAGATGAAAGATTTTAAAATAAATATGTAAAAATACAGATCACAATGCAAA
>NW_015775337.1:0-887 GCF_001515625.1 Sinocyclocheilus rhinocerous
TTTTTTTTTTAATACGTCTATAATTTTTATTTCAGTTTATTTTTTTATTTTAGTACATCAAGTCAAACTAAAGGCTGGAATACACTACACGACTTTTAAAATCTGAACAGGTTTTTAAAACACTGGGCATCATACACTTACCGACTTTGTAAAATTGACAAATGTTTCCTTGGCAACTGACTGAAATAAAATATTTTAATTTAAAATGACTACTGAAAATTACTGACAATTGTTTTAGTATCAATGAGATACAAGCGTTTGAATTAGGTTTTGTTTTTAAATGTTATGTTTTTTTATTTCAATTCATGTTAAAGTTTAAGTTGTTTTTTTTAAATATATGTCATGGTGTTTATTCATTTTTATTTCAATTTTAGTTATTTAAGTACATCAACTTAAACTAAATTAAAATGAGAAATTTTGTCATGGCAACTAGCTGAAATAAAGTTTTTCTATTTTATTTCAGTTAAAATGTATTTTAATTCAGCTAGTTACCAAGGCAACATTTCTCATGTTAATTTTAATTTAGTGTCTACAATACTAACCTCTACAATAACCCTGAGACATACACGTTTACTCACAATGTAAACTCAGTATGTATAAGTTTGCTGAAGTGCAGGTAATGAATATGACTGCTGGGTGTGATCGCTGATGTGCGTGTGCTTCTGCTGACAGTGCAGGGTTTGTATTTGTTCGTCTGCATTCTGTTAACAAGCCTCCGTCTCTGCTGTCTCTCAGTCTCTCTCTCTCTCTCTCTCTCTGTTCGTCCTCCAGCTCTCCGTCTCTGGGCTTGTTAATGCAGGCGCTTCTTAGCGTGAATGGCTCCGGATGATTTTCTCTCCGTCTCTGCTGCGGCTGGGATATTTCAGTTGTAGGTGGAATGAGGCGGG
>NW_015775338.1:0-887 GCF_001515625.1 Sinocyclocheilus rhinocerous
AAGTCGCCATTGGCCAAAGCGACCAGAAGAGCACAGCTGTATGAATAAGGGGGTGGTGAGGGAATTCTTCCACTGAATTGACCTTGTCAGTGTACCAGTGCTGTTTGAGTTTGGCCCTGAGCATTCAAACACGCTCTCAATCACCCCTGGAACCCAGCAGTCCACACTTGGCTGCAGTAGTATAGCCCTTCGCTATGATCTCAATTTGTATGTTGTCTCGGGCTGTTACGACTTGACATGGTAAAATGAATGGATTGATCTATCGTTTGAGAATATCTCCTTCCTGGAGGCGGGATAACTTGTTTTTGAGACTTGTGTGAAGAATAAATAATTGGAATCGCCCACAAAACACACAACATCGCCAGACGTCTTATGCCTGACTTTGTGGTGGGTTAAACTAATTACGAGGAATAATTTAAAGAACGGCTTGAATGAGGATGATGATACTTTTATTATTGGCCTGTATGATCAGATATTGCTTTTTTTAATCCTCTTATCCTAACAGGCAAATTATTTTCTTGTTTTTGAATAATTTAGTTAGACTCGTGCTCAGTACAGTAGATTATTATTCAGTTTTGCTCTATTTGCTCGATTTGCATAAATTGAATTTACATTGATGTATTTTGTGTGTTTTTCACATTGCTAGGCCCGGCTCATTTGTGTAATTTTGTTTTTATTCCGCAGCAGCTTTACAAACCATATAGTCTCTGCCGAAACACTGTCTTAACTCTTGACTGCGTTACATCTGTTAATGAGCTCGCATATTCGGAATGCCGCCGTGAATTACTTTGCATGTTTTTAAAATGCCCGGCACAGAGTGGGTGCTGTGTGCTACTCATCTTCCTGCAGTCTCCCATAGGGAGTGGAGAATTACACTTATGTTTACT
>NW_015775339.1:0-887 GCF_001515625.1 Sinocyclocheilus rhinocerous
TAACTACCACGTTCAAGGCTCAGAAAGGTAGTAAGGACATCGATAAAATAATCCATGTGACATCAATGGTTCAACCATAATTTTATGAAGCTTCGGGAATACTTTTTGTGCCCAAAGAAAACAAAAATATGTCTCTGTTCATTACTTTCATGTGACTGATCAAGCTATTATATGTAGCAAGTATGAGTAACAAAATGCTTTCTTTGTGTCCAGATTTGACTGTAATGACAAAAAACAACACTTCAAAAAGTAGACTTTAATAATGTCTAAATATATATCCAAATGCATTATCTAATACAAGTAATTATGATTGAAAACAATGTTCTAAGCAACTAGGGAATACACAGCCTTATTTATATATGAGGCTATTTAGCCATCAAACAAACAATCCCTACTGCCTCTGTAGTGATGGAACATGGTAATACACTATTTACAATGAAATCAAAGGGCATCACACTTTCAAACAAATGACAAAAAAAAGAGATGAGGGCAAATCAAAAGACGAAAAGTAACATACAAGAACAGAAATCACTCTACACCAGAACACAACACCAAGCTAAGTTTTTCTAAACAGATTCACTATCGCAACTACTCCAACTCAACACTCTGGGTACACACACACACACACACACACACCAAATATATGTCTTCAGACAACACTAACACATGGGTGACAGAACAGGGGGTTATAAATCTAAGAAACTCATACTGGTTTGGAACAACTTTAAGGTGAACTATTTTTGGGTGAACGATCCCTTTAGAGCAAGTGAACGGCTGCTCTTCAGTGATGCCTCATGTCAAAGGCTTTTCTCCGATGTGAGTTATTACATGATTCTTAAAGTGTTTCCTGTCTGAGAAACTCCTTCCACACTGATGACATATAAAAG
>NW_015775340.1:0-887 GCF_001515625.1 Sinocyclocheilus rhinocerous
AACAAATGTGTCAAGCAGAAATAGTAGGACACTAAATGTGATGCTTATGAAAGAATTTAGCTCTTTGGGAATAAATAATTTGTCACTCTAGGTTCCTGTTAGGGGATGGGCCAAAACAATCTATAATTTACAATGAATTATTTATTTATTTGAAAGAAACAGGACTGATTAATAGAATTTAGCTTTTTTTTAAAGTCGTTGTTTCAGACTTCCCTACCATTATGCGCTCCACACTCCTTTCCAGTAGGTGGCGGGAATGCACCTTTTAAGTGGGTCTGCCAACCACCGTTGAACTCCAGAAGAAGAAGAAAACGGGAAGTAGTAGTGCCATCACACACACAGCTTTGAGTCTTCTGAGGTGAGGTAATTGGCATATTTATACAATTATAAAAATACAGCTTGTTAAAGTAAAATTTTACAGGCTCATTTCTGTGTTGTTTTAATCTGGTACAGTTCTATTTGTGCGTCTTTTCTGGCGTTTCTTAACTGAAACAAACATTTAGCTATTTAGCAAAACATTTAGTAACGTTAGGGTTGCTAACCATTCTGAATTGTCCCGTATTTAAGACAACAATTTGTCCCGTATACGCAGGCATACGCTGTATGACCACCCAGACCACACGAATAACAAACTCTAAATTGAAAATAATTCATTTTTGAACAAATCATTGTTAGTTTTGCGAACATTAGGTGAAGGCGTTAAGACCCAGCAGAATCCTCAGCCGGGTGGTCGCTTCCGCGCCACAGCGAGAGGATGATGAGGTTTATTATGCGTTGGTGTAGCTATATTGTGATACATTCACAAACCCATTTCCTACGTTACTACTACACGACTGGTGCAGATTATTTTTTAGAATTACATTTATTATTATTATTATTTTTTTTTT
>NW_015775341.1:0-887 GCF_001515625.1 Sinocyclocheilus rhinocerous
TAATGACCTTTTATGTCAGCGTTCCTTTTAGGTCTCATTTTGTGAACTTTATGACTTTACCAAATGAATTACCAAATGACTTTTTTTCCCCCTTATAGCATATAGTAGTTTTTCTAAGCAAGACAGTCAATCAGTGGAGAAGGGAAGAAATTCTACATGCAGATAAAAAGGATATGAGACAAACAAATGTAAATTTTAGCCATGGCATAAGCATAACAATTGATTCTTGGCCAATGAATTATTGAAAATTAATGGACACTCGAGGTGTAAGGCCTCCACAGTTCAACTTGGGAATTGATTACTAATAATTCATCAGCTGGAGACAATTATATAACAGACACAGCGGGTCTGTTTCAATCTTCTCCCTAGTTCAGCAGAAAAGATGCACTAGCCAGGCATTTCTAGGGCCATTCCAGTACACTCAATCTTTTGCTCCCTAAAAACTCCCAGTATACACCATAAAAACCATTTACTTACCGGGGAAAGATGCCATGTCTTTGCCAGAAATGGATGAGCTGTGCTTTCAACAGCAATAACAAAGGACAATACACAATGCCAAAAACAGAATCGCTCATGCTGTGTTATACAGCAATGGTGTCTATAAACACTACAGCTACACATTAACAACCTCATTAATCATATCACATCTGATTGAGATATCAGTGTCAATTTTCAGCGGAAGTCATGTTCACTAGAAGGATTCACAGCATTAAGGAACTACAGAGTGGAGTGTCTTCTACCTACAAGCACAAAATTAGTGTCAAATCACATACAGGACGCTGTGATCTCACAGATAACTGGTTACCAACCATAAAGTTGAAGGATACAAACTCTGGTATAGCGGCAGTCGAGACTTCACAGCCCTGCTGGCATTGATGCACGTGGCC
>NW_015775342.1:0-887 GCF_001515625.1 Sinocyclocheilus rhinocerous
GTCTTGTGGTTTCAGCAGCTGGTGCTCTCGCCACTCTTGGCCATGCCGGCTGAGCTGACGGCGATCTGGCAGCCATTAGTGACGTGATTCATGACTTTCTGTTTGAGCTGAGCCACCTGCTCTCTCAGGATGCTGGCGGTGGAGGCCAGGTCCGAGTTCTGCGTCTTCAGCACCTTGACCTTCTCCTCCAGCCGCGAGATCCTCTCCAGCTTCCTCTTGCGGCACTTGGAGGCGGCGATGCGGTTCCGCAGCTTCTTGCGCTCCGCCTTGATCCGCTCCTGGGTCTCCAGGTTGATGGGAGAGAGTGAGGGCGGGGAGCTGGCCGGGTCGGCCCCGGGCGGGTGAGGGACCTCGGGCACCGTCTGCGGAGCGTCCGGGCCCCGGGTCTGAGGGCCGTGGGGCGAGGCGTAGGCCATCTGGCCGCCGGGGTAAGAGGAGGGCAGCTGGTTGGGGTTGTAGCTGCTCAGGTTGGTGTAGATGGGCATGTCTGCGCCCGGCATCAGGTTCCTCTGGTAGGAGCCCTGGATGGAGGAGGAGGGCGACATGGGGGCCCCCACCAGCTGGTTCTGCTTGTGCAGATCGGCCAGAGCTTTGACGAAGCCGTCTGCGAATCCCTCCTGCTCGTTCGTGGCCTGGTTTCGGTACATGAAGGGATTAGCAGACGCGTTTGGAGCCGGGCTTGTAGTAACCAGTCCCTGGTTAGACTGGATAATCAGGTGCTCCAGATCTGGAGAGGACAGCTTCAGGAGGTTCATGTCTGGAGAAGACATCAGCGAGCCGTTGGGATTGCCGCTCATGCCCAGACCGCTGGGGCTGTTGAGTTTGAGGCTCGAGGCGTTTCCCAGGCTGTGGGAGAAATGACGCGGCATGTTGTTCTTCTTGCTCAT
>NW_015775343.1:0-887 GCF_001515625.1 Sinocyclocheilus rhinocerous
GGACCCCGGCAGTCTCGTTAATCAAAGCCTCTGTGAGCTTTACCCGGTGCTGGTGCATCTTCCCCTGCCCCATCCATCATAAACCCCAGCACCGCTGCGCGCGTGTGCGCACTCTTCCTGTTTTGAGAAATAAATTGAGACACTACAAGAAGAAAGCAATTAAGGGAGGTCTTTGGTCTATCATTCACGGGTTAATGGACCACCTATTTCTCTTATTTATTTATCTGTATGATGGAACTGGAAATACTGGTGAGTACTGTGAAGTCAGATGTTCCTCATCTTTTAAGGGCACTCTGTCTCTCAAAAGAAATAAACGAGGGTCTAAACTGGACACAGGGCCAGAGGGAATTCATCACGGCCTATGTGTGAAATTATGAGCAGGAGCTGATGGGCGGTCAGTGTGAAGGTGAGAGAGCCTGAACTGAGCTCTGTTTGAGGTGTTGTGTTTACATTGAGCTCATGATAATGTCAGAAGCAGTCCTGGTCACTCATGACTTTACTGTGTGACTCTTTACACCGACACTCCATTCTACTAACAACATTGCGAAGAAATAAAAATGAAAATTCTGCCATTATTTACTTAATATCAATATTAATATCAATCTAAAATACATTTGATTTGTGTGTCGTAACTTGTATGATATTTATGTATGATACATTCGATCATTTAGCAAACCATATTTTTCATGTTTTATTCATTAAAAACTTTTCCAAACATTGCAAAGATTCCTTGCATCAGTAAAGCACCATAATTCAGAGCCTTTAATTCTGAACCTGAGATGGATAAATTTCTCTTTAATAGCCTGTACTACCAGGGACAGTAATGTTATTTTGACTGCAGCTCCAGTAATGTATTCTGACTTCACATTGCACGGTTGAGGGGAGAG
>NW_015775344.1:0-887 GCF_001515625.1 Sinocyclocheilus rhinocerous
TGGAGGCTGAAAGTGCTGCTTCTCATCTTAATGACTTCATGCACTTTGTCACATTTCAGTTTTCCTGTTTGTTTTCCCTTTTTTAACCTGGCTGTTTTGAATTTCCATAGGTTGTCTGTGCGGTGGGCACATTTGAGGTCCAGATTCGACAGTGGCTAAACCCTCAGGGCTTTCTACTGAATGGTCAGTGCTGTGACCCCCAGGCCAGTGGGGGGCAGCGCTGCTCATCAGGTGATCAGTGTGACACCTTCTTCAAGGCCTGTCTGAAGGAGTACCAGGCTCGGGTTGCACCAACCGGCACCTGTACATATGGCACTGGCAGCACACCTGTCCTGGGTGGTAACTCCCACACCTTACATCATCATGGAAACGAGGGAAGCGACAGCAGAAATGGACGAATTGCTATCCCATTTAAATACGCATGGCCAGTAAGTACATCTCTCATTTGCTTAGTGAACAGCGATGAGGTAAAAAACATCATTTCTATATATCATTTGATGTAGAAACCTTTGACAAAGACTGCTTGGAAGACACTTGGATAAAGTGTTGGTTTTTCTGATCTGTTGTGCGTGGTTGAATATATCAGAAGGATATTTTCTAAAGGGCAGCTGTCATGTCACCATTAAACTGTCTGGGTTGCCAAGACCTCACCTCTGCTGCCCTTATCATGTCAGTTCTTGAAGGTAAACTGTGTAATTGACAAATATAACAGGTGGAAAATGACAAAAAAGACCACACACAAGTGTCCTGAACACATTCGCTCATCTGCCATTGGTTGAAAAATATATTAAATACATGAAAAATACACCACCCCCAGACTCCATTGGTTGAGCTAATGTGGGAAAATGGAAAAAAAAAAAAAAAAAATTTTTTTAGGGCTATCACAA
>NW_015775345.1:0-888 GCF_001515625.1 Sinocyclocheilus rhinocerous
TTGTGAATGATATGCGTAATGGGAACATGGTAACCTGAATGCCACCACGGGAAGGGGAAAATTGGGTGAATCAATCATGTTGAGTGAGACACATTTGCTCAAATGCAGTACAGAGCTGAGTATTGAAAATTTTCAGCATTGAAAAGTTAACAGTGGGAGTGTAAACTTGACCCTATTTACTTTCTGTATACGTTACTCCAAAAAATGTTTGACTTCATGACCTTTATTATAACAAATATCCTTTTGGATGTGAGTACTTTCAATACTTTTAGAAAGCTTAGTGTTCAACCCAAAGTATGCAACCAGGAAGTTGACAACTTTGATCCATGGAAACATTTTTTCAGTCAGTCACTTTTTTTTTATTCATGTCATCATTTTTTGACATGAATTTCATGTAACTGACCACTGAACATTAGAAAAAAGAAATGTCATTGGTGAAACGTCTTCTGTACACTGTTACTTTCAACCCAGGCTCATTGGAAATACATGTTTGTGACAATGTTTCTGCAACACTGATATTACGTACCTTATTGCACATTTCACAGCAGTTTCAAAGTAAACTACCAAGCAAAGCTACGGCATTAAAAAACCCATACATATGAAACTGTAAATGTGACTCTAACATTCAAAAGTATCGGTTTTCAAATTCCACAGCATGACAAAATTGTTTTGAGGTCATAACATAATATTGTGCAAGGAATCGTGTAAAAATTACGCTTTCTTAATTGAAACTCTGGCCCTGTGAATCATAATTTATGTGAAAAAAAAAGTTTTACTGCATCTAGTGTTCGTTTCAACTGTAAACTGCAGCGATTTGTACATAGAGGTACAGTACATATTAGGGTTGGGCCGATAGACGATGCAAACATCCATCGCCGATGGCTGACA
>NW_015775346.1:0-887 GCF_001515625.1 Sinocyclocheilus rhinocerous
ATATAATGTTAATCCAGTCCAAAATAAATGTATTAATAATTTTGGTCTGGTTTAAATCTTGCTCACAGGACATGTATACATGTAAGTTGTCACATTGAAGACTTGTGGGGCCTCATTTTTGAATAGATAATTGATTTATCATAAAAATTGAAGATTTCAGAATATTGTTACATGAAGTAAAATAAAATAAAAAGTGTTTATTCTTTTAGAAAAGAAAAAAAAACGCTTTTATTCTTGGTTTAGTATTTCCTTTTCCCCACAATTGAATATTAAACTAAAATATTGTTGCCACTTTATTTTTTGAATAGTTCTGTTTGGTCATACTGAGCAAACTTTGATTTTACAAAATTAATCTCATTCCTGTATAAGACAAACAGTTGAGATATTAAATAGATTTCATTTGTGATTTTCTTTTCTATGGAGGGTGTCAGAAAAAACAAATTGGTCATTATATTACTACAGAATCTGTTTAGACTCCAATTATCTTTTATAGGACAGGGAAACAAACTTCTTTCCTTCAAGATTTTATGAAAACTTACACTTCACTCTAGACTTCATTACAAGTCAAAAAGGGAGTAAAGGCAGCACCATACAGTCCCTTTGCCCTCCACAGGGACGCAATGTTTCCCATTTACTTGACAGTTAACATAGTTAAAATCAATCCAATTCCAATCTTTTTCTTGGGGATTTATTTGCATAAAATCTGCTCTGTTCTCTTTATTGCCACAAGTGGGAACGAAATTCTTTGCCTTCCAGTTGTTTCATTTATTGCTGTAAATGAGGTCTTTTGTGGTTTTGTTTTACACAGAGGAGTAAGATTCAGCTTTCAACAGGAGAACATGGTCATAATTCAGTCATGACTCTATCTATCTATCTATCTATCTATC
>NW_015775347.1:0-888 GCF_001515625.1 Sinocyclocheilus rhinocerous
GAGACAACGTGAGATTATCCAGAAGGAAAATGGGCAAAATTTACCAGAAAGCCCAGAGAGGAGAGATCAAGCGGAAAGGACGGTGGAATTCCACAGGCAGAGGATCGACATCTCAAACATCAGCCCAGCAAAAAAGGATGGAATTACAAACGGCAATCAGGAATTAAAGCGCACAATTACATGTGGTAAACATGAGGACGTGCGAGCGGTCGTAACAGAGAGAGCTTTATTCTCTGGAGTGTGCTGACAGTATTAATTTATAGATATATAACCATTACAATATGTTCATGTTTATTCAGGCAGAACACACTCTCGTCAGGCCCATGTCTGGGCATATACATCTGCTGACAGAGTAACTTGTCTGTAAGATTGCAAAGTGGTTTTAGAATCCTGCCGCTCCTAATTATTTGGGTTTTTTAAGGTGAATTCCTGTATCAAATGGCAAGAAATTCTAACAAATATGTGAAAACATCTGTTTGAGGGGCTCTCAATATGCTAAACGCTGACCAATGTGGTGAGGCTTGTACCTGTGTGAATCTGTGATGTTAACTCATTTTATTACATACAGTATTAGTGTATGCAATATATCGTGCACTAGCTCAAATGCATAAAATCCACAAGATGTTCATTTATTTCATCAGTAAGTATTGCATCAGTTATTTCATTTATTTATATCAGTGAGGATGGCAGTAACTAATGTCTAAATTTGTAAAGTAACAGTAAGTGAACGTCTGTGAGACAGTTAATGGTGTAAATAAAAGCTCTCAATAATGGGCTTCTGATGCAAATTAAAAGCGCATCATTTACAGAAACAGCTTGCAGTTTTCTTCTGTTTTCAGTGTCATTTTTCAAACATTTCAGCAGCATTAGTGGTAAAGACCTTGTTCA
>NW_015775348.1:0-888 GCF_001515625.1 Sinocyclocheilus rhinocerous
AAAATATGAACCTTTCATTACCCATAATAGGGGCACTTTAAAGACCGTTTTGTCAAATCCATATCCAAGTAGCCTAAGCTTGACAGATATTTATTGAAAAGGGTTTAAACAATATTTTACATGCGTGTTCAATGAAACATAAACAAATATTGCATATGTGCATTTGGAACAGTCCTTTAGACACTGAAAGTTTAAGGCCAATTAAGGTCACAGTTAGGCTACATTAGGACATTAAAGTGACCTTTGTACTAATTCTGAAACATTTGAAAGTGGGAGGATGTTTCTTTCCTTGCTTTTTTTAAATTTATTTTTTACACAATGTATACATATGTTCATGCAGAGTTATGAAAGAGAGTGACTCTGCATTCTATAAGTGACTTGCCTGATATTTACAGGAGTCCGAACCAAATTGTGAGAGCAAGTTTGGTTGATGTGTACCATATGAACAGAAAGCAGCAGAGAAAGGCTAAAATCTGCTAAAATCCATGAAATCCATAAAATGCTGAATAGTTTAGAATAAAGACACAACACAACATCCTGATATTTTTTATCAATCTGACACAATTAATAGTAATTGTGTAATTGACAGCATTTAAAATTTCGATCAAAAACCCTGACATACTGCATCTAAAGCTTCATTTCATTCTGGCTTCACAGAAAGGTACAGGCAGGTATGTGTGGAGTTCTGTCCCTCATGCTGACCAGGCAACCATCCAATGTAACCCCAGGAACTCTCCCGTTACTCTTTAATTCCACTTTAATATACTGAGTGCTGGTGAAAATAAACTCCACTTCCTCTCCTGGCTTCTGCGGGAACAACTAAGGTCACCTTGAGCAAGCGTCTTCCTCTTAACTTCAATGTCAGCTCACCTTTCTAAATGCAATGTT
>NW_015775349.1:0-888 GCF_001515625.1 Sinocyclocheilus rhinocerous
ACAGTACATGAGTGGGACCCGTAACAACAAACGCAAGAATCGCTGTACTGAAGGTCCTCGCCAAGTAAAGTGTGTCGCCGATCACAATTTGAGCTGCTTCTTGCGGCTGCGTCCATCTGGGTTCCCGTCCTGCTTGCGTTTCTGGGCCTATGGGGAAAGAGGGATAAGTCATAAAAAACTGCTCTACAGCTTCTGAGCTCACTCTTCAATTTCGCCCGTGGTTTCTGTGATGAAGAACACGACTGGCACAAGCTCACCGAAGATGTGCGAGGGCCCCTCTTCTTCTTCTCCGCTTTCGCTCGCTCTTCCAGCTCCATGTTCTCACGTTCGATGAGCGTGATCAGTGTGTTACATCTCCTCTGAAGCTCCTGTGGTTACATCGCAGTATTAGCATATTTTGGATAGATGAATATTATTGGATTGCTCGTGATATGACACATAAATCTCACCATGGCCGTGCGGGATTTGAGGAACCAGTCAAAGCGGAACTGGGGCGAGTTGCGTATGCACTGGCGCAGCTCATCATAAACGCTCTCCTTGTCAAAGCCCAGTTTATGCAGCATGCAGATAAGAAATCGATCCTCCTCCTCGGTGTAGTTCTTGCCTTTGTTGGTGCCGTATGAGATCCTGAGCTGATGGAACGATGCCTTATAACGGCCAATCTGAAGAGAGAGAAACAAAACGTTAACCCTCTGAATCAGTGTTGGTTTAGTATCATTGATATACTAGTATAGTTCGGTAATATTTTGCATTAAATGATATTTTGATATTTTCTGTTTTCATTTTAATTTTAGTTGAGTTTTAGTAATTTTTTTGGATGGTTTTGTCATTTTTAATAGTTTTTTTTTTTTTTTTGATGTCTACATGGTATCTATTAATTTCTTTATT
>NW_015775350.1:0-878 GCF_001515625.1 Sinocyclocheilus rhinocerous
ATCAGCAGAAAAACTGCCACAAAGACATGATTCCTGTCTTCATCTGAGCCTGAACTATTTGCTCAATTCCCAGCCAGTTTTCATATATGACACTATTTTATGCCTAATCCTGATTTGAAGGTTAGAATTATTGAACTGCTAAATGTTAAGAAAGTACTTACTTACTTACCTACCTACCTAACAGACTTTCATGCTAAAGTGGGATCCACTGATATTTTAACACTGAACAAACTTACTTCCTGCACCTTTAATGTGATTCATAGGCTATGTTCAGATTGCAGTGATCAAATCAGAGGAGGAGGAGGAGACTGGCGTATATAGTGATGTCCTGTGCTGTAGTCACAGCCGGCTTTGGCTTTGTTTGAATACTGTATGAATACTTCAGGCATTTCCATCACCGGTTTTGATGCTATCGTTGTGTGTGGTGCCACGTTTTTTTAAGCAGCCACAGCGTCCAGACTGAGACGCATCTGTAAAAACCCGATTGGAATCCCATTTCAAACCAAAAAATTTATTTCTGTCGGGACATCATCCATTAATTTCACAGACATTTCTGTTAACTCTGAAACACATATAATGCAATGTAAAATTCAAAATACATGTAAAACACCTCTAAGAAAATTAAAATTGAAAAGTTCCTTTAAATTAATACAGTACATTTGTGCCCTGTTTTTACTTTTGTGTGTGTGTGTGTGTGTGTGTGTGTGTGTATGTAACACTCAAATATTGACTAAAATAGTCCCATTTGAATCATTTCGAACTATTTTAAAGTTTACTTTTCAATATGAATGAATAATCTGTATAAAGCATTTCCATATGTGGTTTGAATCAGATTGGAAAAAAAAAATCTGATTTCATGTGCGTTTTTTTTTTTTTTT
>NW_015775351.1:0-887 GCF_001515625.1 Sinocyclocheilus rhinocerous
TATCAGAGTAAACAGGAGTTTCCCCATAAGCATGTCAACGCAATGCTCGTTCCCTTATCTCAGGTAACCGGAGTGATTATAAAAGTCAAAAATTTTGTAATGCTTGATGGTTAATATGCAATGTTTAAGTGTCTAAATTGTAATAATAAATGAAACTATAAAAAAAAAAACTATATACACATGCTATTTGCATTTTTGCCAACACTGTGGTCTTTTTTTTTTCTTTGTGTGTGGTTCCACCAGGCGTTCACCAATAGTATCAGTTTTTACACAAGATACAAATCTCTTCAGGGTCAGTGTGGAGAGAGCACAGTGATGTTTCCATCAGGTTGTTGGACACATTTGAGGAATTACAGCAGCATTTCTGCAATAGCCATACTTCAACTCCCTCCCTCCTCCTCCTTTCTGTGGTCTAGACCATAACTGCAAGCCAGAACATCTCTATGGCTTTTTGAGCGGATGTACATATGGCTGTGAGCATTTTGCATAATTGATGACCATTATCCAATTCACATTAAAAGCTAAATATACACCCTTATCCTACTGCTGGACTCAAAAAGTCCTCCAACTCAGGAGCTGAACACACAAATTATTTTGTGATTGAGGGCAAACAGACCTGGAAATGCAGCTGTAAAAGTGGTTACCATCACCATCCCCGGTAGCATCCCATAGAGGTTATCTTCACCCTTTTAGACAAGTACCTACACAACTTAAAAGGAAAAGTTCACTCAAAAATGAAAATTTACTGAAAGTTTACTCACCCTCAGGCCATCCAAGATGTAGACGTGTTTGTTTCTTCATCACAACAGATTTGGAAAAATTTAGCATTTCATCACTTGCTGACCAATGGATCCTCTGCAGTGAATGGGTGCTGTCAGAATGAAAGT
>NW_015775352.1:0-888 GCF_001515625.1 Sinocyclocheilus rhinocerous
TCTATCTATCTATCTATCCATCTATCTATCTGTCTATCTATCTATCACCTTTACCTCGTAAAACCTTAATAAATCAACAAAATGAAAAAATAATTATTATTTATCCAATGTTCAGACTTCGGTTCTGGACATTTTTGCAAATTAGTGCATATTCAAGCAAAACACTTTAGAAAAATACTTGGTGCTTTTTAACTGAATGAATGTAATCGCTTTCACAATGAACAGAGCTATATGAAAATATGATTATTTAAATAAAATCAAATATTTATTAATAAATTATGCCATGTTTTTTTTTAAGAGTGCAGAAATCTGTCCTGTTTCCTTTATGCATGACTGTCAAATATGCACCACATTAGTTTGTTTATGTTAAAACGGTGTAATCCATATGCATGGACATTTTTTATTCAATTCAAATGCATAAATCTTAAATCTCTTGACACAGCGGCGAACAGTTAAAGTTTCTGCAGGGAAAGATGGGACTCTGGCTTGTTTCTCAGCAGTGACCCTGAGTCTCGCCTGGCAGCAACTGTTTACAGCTGAAAGTATGAAAACACCCATTTCCCCGTCAACAAATGACGCTTATGAGCTTCAAAAACCAGATTTGAGATGCCAAGCGTCTGGCCTTGAAAGTGTATATGAGAGAAAACTGCGTCATGTTGGATAATCTGTGAGAACAGAAGCAGATGAAGCGAATGCGTTTGACAGACAGCTCTCATATGTACAAATAATTATATAATTCTGCCAAAATCTGTTTTATGCATCCATTATTAGTTTCTAAAATCACATATTCTCTATAGAAATCCATGTGCATGGCGTTTGGAATAATTCAGATTTTTTTATGTTTCTGAAAGAAGTCTCTTCTGCTCAGCAGGGCTGGATTTATTTAAT
>NW_015775353.1:0-888 GCF_001515625.1 Sinocyclocheilus rhinocerous
TATACATGAATTAGTTTTCAATCTTATACTCATTAACACGCGTAAACATATACATATATAAAATACAAATAAATATATACAACAATATATAAGATAATTAAGATGACAGTGACTTTAAATATAGTGGCTTTATATATTAATTATATTTAAATAACAATGTACGTACGTGTGTGTGTATGTATGTACACACACACACACACACACGCGCTTTAGAGTGTAATTTATGTTACTAAAATTAACGTGGTATTGCAAAGGTTTTATGAATACAGTACCATTAATACCATGTTTTTTGGACATGTACTATGATAATATCTTAATGGAAATAATTATTTTAAGTACTATTGTAAATTGATATAAAAATAATTTAGTCTCATGGTATTACCATACCATCATTATACTATAGTACAGGCACGGTACTTTCTATAAGATTGACAAGAAGACTGTAAAGACTCATAATCTAAGAGATGCATTCCAGTGATGCAAAGCCTGCCAGACATCAATCATCTCACCTGTAGTTTGATCTGAGGCTGGAATCGGGTGTAAATTTGCGTCTTTAATGTGCTTTTCGCGCGGTTTTTTCAGGAATTTCAGAGAGGAAAAATATTCCGAGTCAAAACAATGCAGGGAGCCGGCCGACGTCATCACGCGGCGACAGGAAGCACGACGGCTCCGTCACGCGCTCTCAGCCCTGCCAGATCCCTGATCCCTCCTCATCTTCATCACAACCTTCATCCTACTCATCATCATCCTCTCCGCCTCAGTGAAAGCGCTTTATCGTGGGCGCGTTCTCTGAAACGATGGAGCGCCGCTGGAGTTTAAACGGGTTTGGAGAGATGAACGGAGTGTTGCTGCCCTCCGCTGGCCACCGGCTGCAAGTGGCTGTTAAAA
>NW_015775354.1:0-888 GCF_001515625.1 Sinocyclocheilus rhinocerous
GTTTTGAGCGTGTTCATCCAAGTGAACCGATTCACAAAAATGAAAAAAGCTTCATTATGAGAAAGAGAGGACATTTTAGGGCATTTTATTATTGCCTCAGTCCAAAAAAAAAAAAAAGTAATGAATGAAACGATTCACTAAAATGAATCTTCCTTTTTAATGCTTCATATATAAGTTTTAATGATTCACATCAGTTTACTTTTTGTTACTTTCTCCTAAAGCTCAGTGAACGTACAGCAAAGTTGCATCAAGCGAATGTGCATGGAGAGGTCACAGTCATAAACGACTAGCCCAAGCAACTGCTGTGTCCTTGAAGCATGACTAGCCGATGCATTCTTCAGCCCAGATCTGGCAAACGCTGCAGGCTGAAATATGGGCATGTGTGAGTCCGTCACAGTTCTCAGTTACAGAAACGTATTTAAAAGGGCTGTCAGTGTTAGCCGTGTGACCAGAACCGCACTCAGACAGCTGGGCCAAGATGGCCGATGGCCAACGGGTGAACTATGCCATATGATGAAAGATAGGAGCGCGCAAGGAGAAGACTCGATATTACTGAGCCGTCTGCTAAGCCCTTGTACAGCCAGAGGTCACACGTTTTCTGAAAATTAGCGACGTGCTGAAATTGATTTATAGCGTAGTGTATGATATTGCTTGCAATTATATTTGTATCTGAATCATGCCTAGGCTATATTCGCTCACAGATTAATGCAATTGTCCAGCATTCGAGCCTCTCTTTGCATCATTAACAAATGCTTTGGCTGTAAAGCGATAATGGTGCTAATTTGCAAACAAGTGATCAGCATTAGCAGAGTTCATTAGCTACCTTGAGTTTCACCTGAATTTCCCGAGCTTTCCGTCGTGCCAACACCTGAATGTGACTGGAGACCT
>NW_015775355.1:0-888 GCF_001515625.1 Sinocyclocheilus rhinocerous
TCAATGGGAAAACAAAGGTCAGAACTTTTAGGAAATGTCACTCATTTCGTCTCTTGCCACTTAGTGGCCTGTTTGGCAGGAGGGGGCTTGGCCTGCTCCCGGTCACTGGGGGCAACGGAATAATGAATCACCACGGCAGCAAGGCACTGCTCTGCCTGAAAGCATGGAGGCAGCCGGAGCAGCGCGGCGGGACGCTATTGTGGCTCGGCCTGCACTATAGGCAAACCAAGCAGGCAGGAGGTCTGGAAATAGTTACAGTCAAATAGAGGCATACTGATCAAGAATACAAGAGGTCTGCTATCCCCACGGGCTAGAAGAGGGTTTTCTTTTGCTTTCCTCATCCCTCCCTCCCTCTCTCTCTCGGCCCCCTGATCAGATAAAACATACTGTAATAGCACTTAGTCTTTGGCAAATTGCCGATTGTTGCAAATTTTAGAGATGTCAGTCATTGTATTGAGGCGTAAGCTTGCCATTATACTGAGGCAGGTGACTGCTAGTGTATGGACGTATATTAGTATTGCAGTAGTTCTGGTGTGGTGAAACAGTCAGTGGAGCAGTGACAATGATAGGAATTGAGTTGGGTTGTGCCAGCTCAGTGCTCTTTCTGCCCCAGGTGAGGGCAGACTGATCAGATGATTATTTCTGAAGGGGTAAACAACGTCTGAAATAGAGCCGCCACAATTACCTGAGTTTAGAGAAAGAGCTGAATAAAGGGCGCAGTCTGCGGTCCTCCACCTCGCCTCAGACTCCATTACCTGTTCTCTTTCAGACAGCATAATAAGAGCAGAGAAACCCTAACCAGACCCTCGGCAGGTAAATCTGGTTGTCTGTCAAGTTCATTGTGTCAAGCAGCACAGATATGGTTCCACTAGTCTGAAACAAGACCCC
>NW_015775356.1:0-888 GCF_001515625.1 Sinocyclocheilus rhinocerous
CACACACACACACACACACACACATGTTGGGTTTCCATGTTTTATAGGGACATTCCATAGACATAATGATTTTTATATATAACTATTTTCTATCCCTTTACCCTAACTCTTAACAGATTACTCATCTGTGTACCGAGAGTTGACAGCTGTTAATACGCAATCACATTTTTTTTTTTAGATCAACCTAATAATACAGTAATACTGTGTAAGATTTCCATCTGAACTGAGAGCATAAATCGAGGCTGTGCACTGCCAGTTTCAGACCAAAACGTGAAACTGTGATGCTTCATTCACTGGCGTGCAAAAAGAGGAGCACATAGGCCTATACTTACATGCCGGCTACCCGCAAAAATAAAAGCTTGCTGATTTGCTTGTTTTAAAATGATTACATAAATAAATACATACATACATACAAACATAAATAGAAAATACTCGCTTTTTATTTTACAATATATTAGACACACTGACACACACACTGACAAAAAATTTTACTACATGAATTTAACTGAGATACTAATATACATCACTGATTTCAGACTTAATTCATCATGTAATACTGGAACTTTACATGTTTGTCCTCTGTGAAACCTGCAAAAGCAATCCTATAGAAATATTTTTTGAAAGTACAATCTAAAAGATGATATATGTCAGAAATGGATTCAACACTACATCCTGTAAGATCTAGATCAATTTCACATTTCCTAAGTCTCAGACCCAACGCTGGATCACCTAAGAAATTAGATCCAAACCAAGACCCTTTAAGTTCCATATTCTGATCAAGAATTAACCCATTTAGTCTATCTTGCTGTTAAGTTCACTGCTTCATTTTCCAAAATCTGAATTTGAAATAGTCAGTAACTTGTTGTGAAATTATATATATATATATAT
>NW_015775357.1:0-888 GCF_001515625.1 Sinocyclocheilus rhinocerous
TATATATGATACAATAACGAGATATAGAAAACAAATAAATATTTACATATAGCAAACATGCGTGACCTGTTTGCAGTATTTCCATAAGAAGCTAACAAAACTTTGTGCTTTAGGCCTTCACACTCTTTGCCACGCACTTTCTTGAGCTGTGCCAGTTGCAAACTCTTTACCCCAACGTGAACCAGCACATGCAGTTTCAACACGTCCGCACAGAAGATGGCAGAGCAGAGAGGGTTGTCTACACATATCAGCTTAGCCGAGGCCATTCAGAGGAGCGCAACTATGGTGGGTTAAGCCGATTCCAAGTTTTTCTAAACTACATTTGTTGAATGTGTGGCATAAGTGAAGCTGTTTGGTTAAGTATAAGGGCAGCGGAGATGACCAATTTACCATCAGACATTACTCAGGAAGCCAAAACTGTCGCAGCTAAAATCAGCCAAAAGCTGTGTGTATGTTCCTTTCTGAATGTTTATGACTCATGAATAATATTGTAGAGGTTCAGGGAAAAAAATCATATACAGATAGCCTACAAAGTTATTGTCCCTGTGTCTCTATTGTCCTGTCCTCAAGCCAAGCATTATAGTGACCCTGCCACTGTCAGACAGAGGGCCGTCTATCGCGTAGCCACCAGACTGCTGCAGACGTCCTGAAGGGGTTGAAGAGACAGTATGAGGCTGAACTTCAAAGTGCTACAGAGTCTGTAGAGAATGAGGAATGAGGTCTGGGGCGAGGAATGGGATGGTGGGGTTGGAATAATGGTGATGGATTTCATCTGTTTGAGAAAAACAGACAAAATGCTCTTCTTGAACAAAGCCAGGGAGACCATACACAAATGTAAGCTGTTCAACTAAACAAATAAGATGCTGTTATTTTAAAGTGAAACCAAAA
>NW_015775358.1:0-888 GCF_001515625.1 Sinocyclocheilus rhinocerous
GTACTTAATTGAGAGAATGTAAAAACTGCAGTCCAATGAAGCATAAGAACACCGTCAATTATGAAACACTGCAGTACATCTGTCTAGTGTGTGTTCACATAGAAAAACAATGGAAAACGCATTCTGTGTGAACGGTCCCTTTGGGAAACCTGTTTGGAAACAGTTCTTTCAATTCCGTTGGTATCCGCTAGGGGCCGCATAAATGTGTCATAGAAGCTTTAACACATCATGGCTCAAAAGCTGCTGCTTAGTAATGAGAGTGTTATAGTAAAAGCTGACTGTCTCCTACTCTCTGTGTTTGATGGATCTGTGTGAAGGCAGAGGGTAGATCATCTGGACTGTTTCTCCTTCCTTCTCTCGACCCTCCAACAGAACCGCCTGTAGCTCTGGGCAGGAAACTCCAACCACCTCTTTCCATTTACGCACTGCAAAAGAAAAAACACAAAAGGGTTGTCAATCATTTTATAAACTTTATGTTCCACTTCTAACTAAGTACTGCTGTCATTTCCTCACCTTCCGTCAGATCCATGTACACCAGGAAGGCAGCATATACTTGAGCACTGTCACCGACATCTAAATGCATCAGGTCTTGATACTAAAGAGAAGAATTAATTAAATTACACTTGTCCAAATATGCAGTGCATCAATTTATATTAACAGGAATGTTACTCGCTCTTACGACGGCGTGCTGCTGGATCCAGTTCGGAGGATCCGCTCGATTTACTTCGTCCATAATAATATTCAACTCTCCTCCTTTTATTTCTTAAACCGCAAACTGAATAAATGCACGACACAAAAACTGTTTACAGATTCACCACGTGCACATATATCCATCTGCACTCGTAAATTACGAATCCTACTACTGCAAAGGCATGTCTCATGAATATT
>NW_015775359.1:0-888 GCF_001515625.1 Sinocyclocheilus rhinocerous
ACTGCCTTATAGATAACCTTAAGACTAACATATTGATACTAACCAAAAAACTTTAATTTTGATTTCATGGGGACTTTAAATAACTTTAATAAAGATTAATAAATAATGGAAGAAATGTATTGCTCGTTGTTAGTTCTTGCATTAACATATGCTAACTAATGGAACCTTATTTTCACGTGTTAAATCATCATAAAAGTAGTTCTTCGGAAGCCATATGTTATCCTTATGTAGGTAAAGACCGAATGGGCCACTTTATGGTGCATTTTGCCTTACTTGTGGCTTGACATTTCCTTTCTACCTTCTTTGTAGGGAAAGGAACACTCAGTATATTTCTCAAAACATTGTATTTTTTTGCTCTACAGGTTCATAGAGGTTTGGAACAAAACGTTGTCAGGTAAATGACGACCAATTCTGTTTTTGAGTGAACTATCCCTCTACAATGACTTTTCTGCAAAAGGATTGTCTCTCATCACTGTTTTCCATGTCCTCTGCTACCTTTATGTAGGAACAACCTGAAATTAAAGTTGTGTGGGTCACTTTTATGGTGCATTTTGTCCTACTTGTGACTTAAAAGCCTCCCTTTACATTCCTTGTATGGAAAAAGAGCACTCCGGATATTCCTTAAAACACTGCCTTTTGTGTTCCACAGAAGAAATACAGTCATACAGGTCTGGCACAAAATAATGTCGAGTAAACGATGACCATTTTCATTTTTCAGTGAACTATCCCTCTTAAATGACGGTTCTGCAACAAGACTGTCTCTCGTCCTCTCTCTCTCACTCTCTCTTGGATACGAGAGGCATAATTAGAAACAGCCACACTATGCACAGTGCTGCATTGAAGGAGCTGTTTGCTAAATGGGTCATAGTGCAACCCTGCCCTTCCTCC
>NW_015775361.1:0-887 GCF_001515625.1 Sinocyclocheilus rhinocerous
TTTGTTTTCTTCTGCCTCTGAACTCTCTGCAGGGTCATTGAGTTTGTAAGCTATCTTAGTGCTGGGACTCCAACACTACTGCTTAACACTGAGAGGATTGGAGCCAAAGTACTGCAATTAAAGTGCAAATGTGCTACCAAGAAGAGTGAATTTTTATTTAATTAAGGATTTAAAATAAATCTTATACATATGCCATTTCACAAAAAAGTAGAAACCAGTAAGTAAAAACAGTTTTAGCACCAAATCAGAATGATTTCTGAAGGATCATGTGACACCGAAGACTGGAGGGCTGCTGGAAATTCAGCTTTGCATCACAGGAATAAATTACAATTTAAAATATTTTCAAAAAAAAAAAAATTATAATAATTTAAATTGCAATGATATTTCACAATATTACAGATTTTACTGTATTTTTGATTAAATAAATGCAGGCTTGGTGCACATAAGACACTTTTTAAAAAAGAAAATCGCTACAATCTCAAACTTTTGAACAGTAGTGATTAGGAAAAAGCTTTAAATTGCTCTACCAGTGCAAAACATAATTTAAAAAGAAGGTTAATTTACTTCAATACTTTTTTCAATATTAACTTTTCCTGAGGGTACAACATTTTCAAGGCCAGCTCATCCATAAATTTCAGACGTTAGGCATGCACTGCCAGGGGATTGTTTATTAAATGCAGAATAAATCTGTTGTTGAAACCTTTATGCTTTTTTATTTTAAAAAAGAGAAAATATATATAGCTGTTTCTTCAAAACAAATGCCCATGTTTTAAGGTGAAATAATACTGGCTTGTAGCAAGCGAGGTTATGCAAGGCTAACTCTAGCCACCGATGAAAACACAACACAGAACAAGCCTCCGACCCTGGTGATGTCAAAAGCATCAAAG
>NW_015775362.1:0-888 GCF_001515625.1 Sinocyclocheilus rhinocerous
TCATATCAACTTGTGGAAAATGGGCATCCGATGACCCCTTTAATTAATCTATGTAATCGAGCAGACTCATTCTGAACTCTCAAAATAGGTGAAATGGCCTAAATCAGTAAAGGAGCAAAACATCAACTCTGTCCTGACTATTGCATAACATAAACGCAGAGTTTAGCCTTTATTTTTTGGAGTTTTTCATGCTTGTGCTAATTTTTTAGTACATCAACATGATGTATTATTGAACCAGCCACAACAAACAACCCTTACAGCAGTGAAAGGAGGCTAAATAATGGAGCTTAATCATGGAAAGGTCAAAAAGAATGATTATCCACTTCAGGTGTTCAGAGGGGAAGTGTTTTATGAGCCCCAATTTGTCCCTTAGTATCAGCGTCTGTCTCTCATCACTTGAACATTTCTCTGGAGATCTAGAGTAATTAATCTGAGGAGAGCAGGGTGCCCTTCCTTCTCACACGGTCTAGCTTCGATAGTCTGTAGCAGTGGAGATCAGGCTTGTGCTGAATCCCAATTTTTGTAGTATTGCAAATGTAAAAAGTATATGTGAAAAAGTATGCACTATGAGTGCATAGGTCCTAGCATTGTCTTAATACAGGCTTATCTAAATATATGTTTTGTTCTGTGTGAGTTTTGATCAGTAGAGTATATGAGTCAGACAGTGGTCTGACAGAAGCGTGTGATAGTTCATCTCTTCCCTACTGCAGGATCATGGCCATGCCAAAATCTGTTCCATTAAAGGGAAAATCAACCCTCATGTCCTCTCATCCAGAGATAATGAAGCTCTCTGAAATCTTGCATGGCTTTTACTGATGGCTGCATGGGCAATTCTAGCAGAGACAGTGACTTGAGGTGATTTTTTTCCTGTACGCATGTCTTATGGAG
>NW_015775363.1:0-888 GCF_001515625.1 Sinocyclocheilus rhinocerous
CAGTTTCACACAGGAGCTTTTTGTTTGTCTTTTTGTTCTTTTTCATCCATTTCGCTTGTGGGCATTCTTGTATTCAGTCCCGACAAAGTTGTTGGTGGTTCCTGCTTGTGCATGGAATCTGGCTGTAGTAGCAGTATAAGAGTTATTTAGAATTTTGCTGTGTGTAGATCTGCTTCATGAAAAAGCTTGTGGTATTAGATGTTTCTAATACAAAGGAAGCATACATTCTAATCATTTGCTGATCCCTGAATGTATTCTAGAAAATGATTAAATTTGACTTAGAAATTTCTGGAACTGGCAGTAGCACAGAGGAATGATGTTATGAAATTGAATCTACATGATAAAATAGGTTAATTTGAGCACTTAAATTGGTCAGTAGGAATAATTGCTCCCTCAAATCAGAATGTAACATCAAAAAATTGCAACTTAATGTAATTTAAATGGTTTTTGGACATTTCTTATTATATTCTTAGGCCTGCATGATTAATCGGATTTTAACTGTGATCATGATTTTTGCTTCTCTTGATTAATAAAGTGTGGTTGTCTGTATTATTGGCCTGCTGGTTATATATTTTGAATTTATTTTTTTCATTTGACATTTTCTTTTGTTTTGCATTGGTAACACAAGCCTCTACAAGCTTTCATCCGTGGGGTTGCCAGATATCAAGCATTTAAAACCCCTAATCAGAGCTTTTATCGAAAATATTCTGCCAAAGTTTTAATCTTGCAACCATGTGCACATGCTCTCTCTGTACTGCAAAAAAAGTTGATGATGATCTGAAAACATACAAACATTTTTGTTGGAGTTTAGCAACCTCCATTGCAATATTCTGCTCAATGTAAAGTGTAAATCAAACATGAATCACGACCATGCTTGCAAATTTGGTT
>NW_015775364.1:0-888 GCF_001515625.1 Sinocyclocheilus rhinocerous
CTGCAGGCATTTCTGTGAAGTCATCGAGCCGATCACATCGCATACAGTACGGAGTCTCACCTCTCATCCACTTTATTAACCTTAATTAGATTTCATTACAAAACAATCACCACCAATTCTCATGGAGCCGCTCACAGGATGAGCATTTTAAACAATCACTACATCCACACTTGCATTAGCATTAGAGTTATTTGCTAAGTCAAGGACCATTGCACTACTTGAGGAAAAGGATCAAACAATCCCCTTTGACATGAAAAATACCTTTATAGCACTCAGACTCACAATTTTCACCTGCTAGATGCTAAAACAAGTCAAACCAGTCCAGTAATTAACCTAGCAATCACCCAGAAAACCTAGCGACATGCTAACAGCCCCTCAGACAGCCACACCCTAGAAACCTCAAAGTAACTTCCTAACTATCACTTAAAACATGCTAGAAAACACAGAGAAACATATTAACAAACACCTAAAACACTCTAGCAACCTCATAGCAACATGCTGACAAACACCCAGAACACACACTCCCAATGTGTAAACAGTCACCTAGAAACATCATAAATTAACAACCACTCAGATTACCCTAGCAACCCCATAACAATGTACTAACTACGTAAAACCTCCCAGTAACCTCATAACAACATTCAAACAACCACACAGAACACCCTAACAACCCTATAGCAATGTATTAACTAACATAGCAACCCCATAGCAACACATTACTCACCCAGAAGCACCTAGTAACCTCAAAGCAACACGTTAACAACCACCCAGAACACCCTAGCAACGCCATAACAACATATTAACTACCTAAAACACCCTCATAACCTCATAACAACATTCAATAAGCACAAAGAACACCCTAGCAACACCATAGCAACGTATTAACCA
>NW_015775365.1:0-888 GCF_001515625.1 Sinocyclocheilus rhinocerous
AACATCTCGTTATTACGACATAATTGAGTGGAAAAAATAATATGTATGTGGCAGCAATGCGTCACCGTAGTGAAGGACTCACTCATGAGCGTTCTATCCAGTTGACCAATCGGTAAGCCCCTCCCCTCGAACGCCGATGAGCCAATGGCAGTTTATTTAAAGAGAACTCACATTCATGACTGTTTCTAAACAAACTTAAATAAAAAGTGCACTTTGATATAATGTCAAATAAAAGGTTTGCTTTAAAGTGCATTGTAAATCATAATATTTTAATAATATTTTCATGTTTTACATTCTGTTCACACTTAATGTATTCTTTATTCTCTATATATTTAATGTATTCTTTATTCTAGTATATTCTAAATTGTCCTAAAGTATACATTTAAAGTCGAAAGTTCATGACCATGGGGTTAATGAACCCAAAGCAGATTGTTGCTTGTCATTTACAAAAATACACTAATTTAGGAGTTAAACGGAATCTATTACAGTAAATATTGCAAATCATAATTGTGTATAGATAACCTACACCTGTAATGAAAATGTATTTGACCCTTGATGTGCATCCTCACCCGAATGTGTTGAAGTGTTTTCACACACTCTTCCTTAAATTTCTCTCTGTGTTTAAGTTTCTCTTGTAAGGACTGCAGCTCCTCCTAGAATTACACAAAATAAAATATATCAAGAGAATACAGTGATACGTTTTAATGTGTAATATAATGTTGAGCAGAGAAATGCTGAGTGCATGAATGTGATGATATCTGTGTTTGACTATTTATTGTTCTTGAAAGACACATTTATCCTACCTTATGAGATGAAACTACTTCACTGATGGGTCTGAATGTGTGATTGACATGTTTCTGTGAATCTCTGCACACTAAACACGCAGGC
>NW_015775366.1:0-888 GCF_001515625.1 Sinocyclocheilus rhinocerous
CATGGTTTCCACAAAAATATTAAGCAGCAAAAACTGTTTTCAACAGTGCTGTATTTTTTGGAGGCCTCTCCAAAAATATATAAAAGTGTGAAATTTGTTTTTTTTTGCATGTTCTTGTCATCATTTTGTCATTAGAGTGATTACTCTCACAACATTAATTAAAATAAATAAATAAATAAACTTACTTCCAGTGGTAATGTATCATCTGAGCAACTGCAATCAGGTATTATAGACTACCACGATCACTGAAAATGACAATGGATTAACATGCACATAAACAAGTGGTCAATTTATGGTGTTTACATTGCACACTGCCTGCTTTTTAAATCAACTTTTGTGTATTTGCTACTTTGGAGCCCCAGTTAAGTGAGTGGAATATATCAGTAAATATATCACTGTTGTAATTAGTGGATAACTGCACATGCCCCTTTGTTGCTGTCATAAAGCAATCTGCCCTTTTCGCAGAAACTTCATACCTGCTCACCAAACTTACATAGTTCCAGATCAGATGTTTGGGGGCTAACGTGGGCCTTATTTCAAAATGTGAAAGAAGGCTCTGCATAATGTGGTTACGAAATTTAAGTCTACAACTGCAATGTTCTTGTGCAGCATCAAGATTCCTGTGACGCATGTTTCTGTTGTGTCTGTCTAACTTCATTTCTGCAGAAACTAAATCTTAATGAAAACACAGTGAAACCCAAAATTTCATATTGAACAGACAATGCTGTTAAAAATGTCAGATTTCAAACTTTTGACTTTTTATGGACTATAATAGAATGTCCAAAATAATAAGTGCCCCTTTTCTTTATACTCTGGCCAGTAAGCCAAAGCCTGTCCAGCACTCTGAAGTTCAGACCAGAGCTCAGAGATCTCAGCTAACAAGCAGAA
>NW_015775367.1:0-888 GCF_001515625.1 Sinocyclocheilus rhinocerous
TATAAGTACTAATAAACAGACAATATGTTAATAATAGGCATGCTATTAAGCAACTAGTTAATAGAGAGAATTGTTACCATAAATACAATATGTGTTCTTAAATTGTCTCAAAATAGTAAACATGTTTAATATCCTCCGACTGGATGGAAGTAAAAAAAAAGTCTTCAGTTAAAAAAAATTATAAAGAGTCTGTGCTCATCAGACACTATGCAATTTTCTATGAAATTTGTCAACTTAGATCTGCAGATTGGCTCTGACTTTTGGCAGCTAGAGTCAACTTCTGCAGACTGTAATTCAGGGGGGAAATCTGGGCAACAACAAACATCATGTGTCACTTGACTGCAATGTATTTGATGTAACTAATTGTTCCAGGTCTCTGAATGGACCTGATGTCAAGCAATCCAATCTTGAGTCTCATTACTTCATTAAACACAGCAGTATGACGTGAGGGTAAGCTGAGTCGCTCAACTCCTAAGCGCTCCTGCTTTAACAGACTCTCTCTTGAGCTGCAGACATAGCTTGTCTGATACTGGTCATGTGTTCAGTGTTTTTCCACATCTTGTAAATGGCTAATGACTTTACTGCGATAAAGGCTCTAGATGTATGATATTCTCTCCGCACTGCAGCTGTCATTCAGGAGAAGAGCGTGAAGCGTGAATCCTCGAGAGCGCTGTGAGCGGAGCTCCATCTGCGTCACAGTGAATGCGTCAAACATAAACAAGACTTAAAGCAAACCAAAATAGAAATGCAGACTCCGTGCCTTTACTCAATCCAGCAGCTACAGATTGAATGAATCACAAGTCTTTTGAAAAGCAAATCATCCTTGAATAACAGGTTTTGGTTTGGATATGATTACATAGAAGGGAAAAATTGAGAAAGAACACAATA
>NW_015775368.1:0-888 GCF_001515625.1 Sinocyclocheilus rhinocerous
AAAAAAAAATAAAAGAAATGTCTGTGTGAAGTTTAAACAGTGAGTCCTCGTGCTGCCTTAAGAAAAGCAAAGACGTTTCTTTAAAACACGCACTTCCATTTACTCATGTTTGACATATATTTTAAATACATATTATTCAAATATTTGAATACTTTCACTTTAATTGAATTATTTTCAGCAAATGTGTTGTCATTTAGATGTCATCATTTAAGCTTGTTCAAACAGATTCCACTCCAGTAAACTTCTGCCTTTCAGTAACTGCAAGGCATGATGGGAAATAGGATAGGCTATATCTGCCCTACCAGATTAAAGAGCAGAGCAACCGTTCCCATTTCATTAAGGACCAACTTAATTAATACTTGTCTGTCTGCTGGTCAGTGAACACGTTCTTTCTCTGAGTAAATGATGACCGAAGCTCATTTGTATGCAAATGACAGTGACTCAGATAAACACGCTGTATCTGTAGAAAGCAATTATTCACAGCCAACATCTGTCAGTTACCACAGAGTGTAATTTATTCACCTCTCTCTCTCTCATTTCCCCCGTTATCTCATTTACTGTGGTTAAAATGATTTCTTGTATGGCATTGGTTTAGTGTAGATGATTATATGAAGTTGTAAAAGGTGTAAAAGTTTTCCCAATACAAGCATTCAATTACTACCTATTTTAAGTATTTATTTTTATTTCTGATTTCTATGATGCACTCACTTCATTGTTTTTATTGCAGTTTAAACTCTAAATAGGAATGGAACATAAATGGTAAATTCCCTACAATGGCATTTCTTGTAAACTGGTTTGAGTTGTAGAATGAAAATGATTGTAAAGTAAGTCTATTTAAGTCTATCCATAAGTCTATGGAAAGTCCCCACAATTCACAAAAACAAACGT
>NW_015775369.1:0-888 GCF_001515625.1 Sinocyclocheilus rhinocerous
AAAAAAAATGTCCCTGCTCTAAATGGTGGCAGTTTTAAAAAAAGTTTGATGACATCAACCAAGAAGTCATACTGAAGCAAAATTATTTGTTTCTTATAAGATTATGAAGATCAAAATTCATTTATTTACTAATGATACATTATAAGGCCAAATATGTGCATTTCAAGTTTAATTCCGGAGTCAGTCAATCTCCGGAGTGCCATTCAGCCTAAATTATCCATGTAAAATGAGTTTGTATTTAAAAATAAATCGTATTCGTGACTTTCAACAATAGTCACGATCAGTTTTGAATGGGGGGTGGAATCTGTTGGCTCAGTGAGCAAACTGAAGGCTGGAAAGGCTGGCGTGATGTCACACAATGTTTGTGGGCATGAAGAGAAATGACATCTCACCAGGTAAACACTCGCTGACAAGATAACTGCATAGCTCACTTTCTCTTACATGATAGGCCAGCCAGAGGAAATATGTGTGTGTTCTGGAGAAGCTGGTAATTAGTGCCTTTCCTGATGTTGTTTGTGTATGTTCATCTCAGAGCTTGAGAGTGTGTGTCACAGCATTTAAGGACAGTATTCAATTAGCATGTAATTTAAGAGTGTGTATGCACGTTCATGCCTCACTGCAGAGAGTGTGTGAGTTCGTAGCAGAATCCCTGCTAACGAAAAGAATGCTGCTCAATGCTCATTAGCACACACACACACACTCTCACACTAATTACTGTGCTGCTTCACAAAGCGAGCTCTGTTCACACACAAGTGCCGCCACCCTGTATATGTGCAGCTCTGAGAAAAGAGACGAAGCTACCGGAAGACGAGGTAAAGAGATGAGAGGAAACTGAAGAAAGAGAGACTCCAAGAAAATAATGAAAGCATGAGGAAAAAATATAAAACA
>NW_015775370.1:0-888 GCF_001515625.1 Sinocyclocheilus rhinocerous
TTTTTTTAAAGACCCATGAAATTAAGCTGAACAATGGTAAGTGTGACTGCACCATTACCATTTCCGATTCATGTATATTTAGTTTTCTCACACGCATCTCATGCTTTTTATTTTTTCTGCAGTGTCAATTTAGACACTCTTTATATGCCTCACATTTTATATATTGGCCAATCAGACATTCGCAGGTTTTGACTGACACTTTTCACAGACTAAGTGTTGCTATAAGATCAGTACACCCCTGTTCATGGTTGTATTTATTTGAATAGGTGCATCAATGTTCTCAATCACTGTTACACAACTGCTGGGTGAACGAGATTAACACTAAGCAATATTAACCTTGAGCTACTGGTCTGGATATCAGCGAACTGCTCAAAAGAAATGTACAGGTGGCTACAAGAAAAGTCGGAGGAAGTCAGAACAACACCTCACAAGTGATCTAATATTCTTCTTTTGATGGTGACTAATAACTTCTTGCTGCTGCATCAACCTTTTGATCTGAAACTCTTTCAACTGAAATACATGGTCATGGAAGCAATAATGTCTAAACCAGATTATCTCAAATGGTGGATTTATCTTTTATTGACCTGGTCAGGCCAACAGCTGACAGAGATTGATTTCAGCTTGTTTTTCCTTGGAAATGGGATCCTTGCAGAACGCCATGGGAATCGTTCAGCTCCCTGATCAATGCTGTGGGTACCCATGTCAAAGAGCATCAGGATGACATTGTGTATCATGGTGTCTGTGGGGTGTCTGGTGCTCCTTACCTCATCCCCACAGATGTCTGAGTCATAATTAGATGGAAGGCATGACTGTTGCATAACAATTCACCTCATCAATAGAATTATTAGTAGATTTGCTCTAATAATCCATTTAAGAAAGCTATGATTC
>NW_015775371.1:0-888 GCF_001515625.1 Sinocyclocheilus rhinocerous
AAATCATTCTAATATGCTGATTTGCTGTTTAATTAATATTATTAATAATGTTTATTTTATTTTATTTTATTTTTTTGTTTATTTATTTATTGTGGAAACTTTTTTTCAGGATTCTTTGATGTAGAAAGTTAAAAACAGCATTTATTTTAATTATTTTTATATGACACTGAAGACTGTAGTAATGACGCTGACCACAGAAACAGAAATAAAACACATTTTAACATATACAAAAATTGTTAGAATATTTGACAATATCATTGTTTTCACTGTTATTTTGCTCAAATAAATACAGTTTTGGTGAGCAGAGGAGACTTCTTTCAAAAACATTTTAAAAAATCATAATTATTGAGTTGTAGTGATTATAATGTGGATGATAAACATACAAATGTAAAAAAAAATTACAGTCACACAAGCATGAGAAATTTGCATGTACAGTAGGTAAAACATAAAACAACATCCATACGCTTGCATTACTCGCATCTAGTATGTAGTAAGATGATTGACTCTAAGCAGCGCTCTAAAAATAAATGTGCTCATTTCTCTCCAGACTGCTTTTTTCAACATCCCTCGCTGTTTTATTTTCACCGCCCACCCCGTAATGACAAAAATGCCCGCCACTCCGGCCTGGTTGACTTCTCATAATTTTCTTGTGGCTAAATCCATCGTCCCTGCTTTATGTCAACACACGGCTCGCCTGAAAGCCTCCAGTGCGCTGGACGAAGCCCGAAGCGCGCTCACAGTCCCTCTCTCTTAGAAGAACCTCGCCGAGAAAATTTTTTTTATATTAGCGGCTAAAAACAATGCCCCCCTGTGAGCCGCTGTGCTGGGAGTGCTGTCACAGACGAGGCAGTTAGCCACAAACCTAAACCCAGCGCCCAAAACACCTGC
>NW_015775372.1:0-888 GCF_001515625.1 Sinocyclocheilus rhinocerous
TGTTGCATGGTTATTGTATTGTAATAAGATTAAATAGCATGGCTTTTGTGCGTGGAGAACAGTTGTTCATCGGCCCACTACAGAGCAAGCCATGCACAGCAAACTTAGCTCATATTGATTGACACACATTCATAGCGCTGCAAAGCTGTGAAAGAGGCGTTTTATGTAGGTGTCATTGGTCCTTCTGTGCATTCATATCAGCCTTGGGTAAATTAAAGCTCGCTGTCGCTCCATAATTGTTTTATTTATCATACTTGCTATTTATAAACATATTTTGCGACCTAAGACCTCATAGATATGGTCAACAGTATACCCCTGCCTGTTGCTGTTATTGCTAAGCAATTTCTGATTCATCTTCTCTTGTGGTTCACTCACTGGAGTTGATGTGGGGGTGTTGGTGGATGTCGCAGGCTTAGTGATGTGTGGTGTTCTTATAAAAATCCTCTCTGTGTGTGTTAAATTTTTTTTTTAATCCAGTTTGAATTTATGTTCTAGTTCTGTTTGATGTTTAACCTACACATTTTCCAGGTTAATAGAACATTTATCAACAAGAGGCCACTACTATGATATCTTTGTTTTTATATTGTATTATTAACAATTTCTGTTAAAATCAAGTCACATCAAAGTTTATTTTTAAACATTTTGCATAGCTTTTTTTTAATATCTTTAATTGATTGCCGTAAACTTGTACATTATAATTATTAATAGTTATCTTATCTTCCTTTCAACTCATTAGTTATCAAATCCTCTGTAAACACAATAAATATATTGATGTGACAGGCACTGCGTTGCAGCTTTCATTTACTCACTAAAAATGGCTTAATCACGGATCATTTCATGTTTCAAGTAGGGTTGGGTATCGTTTGGGTTTTTTTCGATACCGGTGCC
>NW_015775373.1:0-888 GCF_001515625.1 Sinocyclocheilus rhinocerous
GTCATAGCTCAGTTTGACTACGGGCCTTACTTCTCTTCTGGGGCGAACAGGGACAGGCTCTACTGCATCTCTTCGGGCACTCTCTCTGTGACTCTCTCCCTCTTCAAGCTCTGGATCTCCTGCTTCTGCTGGATTTGGTTCTTCCAGGACTTCTTCAGGGAGCAGAGGTACAGTATCATTGGCAGAGGGTCCAGGTAAGTCATTTTCACTGTAGGTAGCTTCCTTTTCCACAGAAGGCGTAAACTGGACACCACACTTTGGTTGTGGCTGTTTTTTCACTCGGTCTGGGTAAAAGTAGCACAGCTCCTCTTCACTTTCAGAGTCACTCACAAGATTGTTATCCATCAATGTCACACTTGTACCTCCTAATCCATTTCAGTTTTCTTTTCACAGATCCGGTGGTGCCAAATGATCCATTGATTCTGCAGGAGCTGTCAGTCTCACATCATCCCTGATTGGTAAAATATGGTCTCGGTGCAGAGTTCTTACACTTCCCATACCACTTTCAGGTTTCAGGCGATACACAGGTAAGTTTTTCATCTTTTCTACCACCAGGTAAAGAACTGAATTCCACTTGTCACCAAGCTTATTCTTTCCAGTCACAGCAAGGTTTCTCATCCACACACGATCTCCGACAGCAAAAGCCTGGTGTTACACTTTTCTGTCATACATTTGCATAAGTTCATGATTGACTGAGGGGCTAACTCTTTCATCCTTAAGTCGGAGATTCAGGAGTTAAGGGCACACATATGTGGAGGTGAATTCCAAGTTGTGGCCACGTCATCCATGGTGCTTAAAGCTAAAGAAAAGCCATTCAAGAGGACTGAGAAAGCTGATGATTCTGAAGTTTGGGAGCTGAGAAGACAAGTTCAACAGCTGCAGCAACAG
>NW_015775374.1:0-889 GCF_001515625.1 Sinocyclocheilus rhinocerous
AAAGGTTTCTGTGACACTGTTCACTGGTTCAAGCAGAGAGCTTCATGATGCACTTGACTTGATGTTAAAGTCAAACTAGACCCTATTCACTTTTTTAGTAAACAGTATATTCCAGATTTTATTATGCATGAGTCACCCAGGCAGAGTGGGGAAAATAATCTTAACTAATAGCTATAGCCATTATGCTACTGTTGTAAGTAACAGGATTGTTATTATGAACTAAAACTTTAATATTTAAATAAATTAATTGAAATAGAGCTGAAATAAAATACAAATATTAGATGAAAAACTTTCTAAACTCTTACCAACAGCTGACTATGCAATTTAATGTTGGTTACCATTAAAGATTTGGCATTCTGTAAATAGCCTGAGTGGTTATTGCCCCTTGATAAAAAAGGAGGTTTCTGACATTGGTCAATAACAACAGATTTGAAAAAGGGCATTGCAGTTAGATATACTTGAGTTTAACTTCAGCCTCTATGTCCAAGTCGAAAAGCCTCCTCAAAAGTGGAGGATTCAGGAGGTGAGAAACCTTCTACAATCAGGTCTCATTCAGATCCCACTTTTCATGATCCACGGCTAAAATCAAGTCCTACCCTACATGGTTTTCCTCACTTAACACTTTTTCACCCATAAATACATCATACTATGGGAGAAAAATGGTTTGTGAACACCATATTACACAAGGCTGACAGACTTGTCTGCACTTCAACAGCAATGGAGTCCTGGTAAGCAGTAACAACCAACCATGAAATGTGTCACCATTACACTTGACTGCATTTCTTAAGATGGTTTTGAACCACTTCAGAAAATGTAACACCCGGAATGCGACAGTCTCTGAGCTCATAGGTTCTTTGAGACATTACTTCCATAGCCTTAGGGCTGCAGG
>NW_015775375.1:0-888 GCF_001515625.1 Sinocyclocheilus rhinocerous
CGTACATCACGGAGACATCTATTTGACGTCTGCATTTACATCTGCTAGACGTATTTTTTAGAGTGTTTGCTCTTCTGCAGTATGTCTTTAGGACGTTTCCTATCAGATGTCAAATAGACATTAAGAAGATGTCTTTAAGATGTTTATGATTTATGTATGTGTATGTAAAACTGACAACCGAAAGATATCTATCAGATGTTTGTACACAGTAGATGCTTTCCAGATGAAGCGATCTTTAACAGATGTCTTGCAGACATACTTGTGCTATCTGGGCAGTAGTGCAAAAATGCTGGCTTATTTACTATTACTCATTTCTGCAGCACTCTATTAGCTTTTAATATCATCATATAATATTATCTGATATTACAAACACAAAATATTGCTTAGTGAAATATTTCAATTCCAAGTCCGCGTGGAACTTATGCACATCTGTACATGCCAATATATAAATAGTACCAAGGCGAAGACTAGACTCATGAATATTAATGCGTGAACGTGACTTGACAGCCTAGGAAAATTACCTAGAAATGTCAGTGCAAACTAATTAATATTCATGAGCTCAGTTTCCTCCGGTATTGGAATTCATTTAGTGCCATCACAACCCGCCAATTTTCGACTCTCAACTCGTTCCAGCACCCTCATTCTAATTTACAAGCAAATTACTCCAAATTTGAATCACAACAAATTATGAATGTTACTGGATTTATATACAACAATATATAGCAACTCATCCATATCTCCATTTGTTCGTATTCCTTCTCTTTACTGTTCTAACACACTTCTCCTCTTCATCTGAATATTTTTTTTTACTCTTTCCTCTCCCTAACCGCTTCTGCTGCACCCTAGAGAGGATGAGGACGATGACATCGCCCATCAGTTCTGTTGCCC
>NW_015775376.1:0-889 GCF_001515625.1 Sinocyclocheilus rhinocerous
TCATTACTGATGTCACACTTTCATGTGCATGCCTCCATGAACTCAAGATCAAAGCCTGAGTGACAGAGAAAACTGATGATCAGTATCATGGTACCAACAAAGCCGGTTTGGTCAACTCAAATCTAATCCTGTAACCCTGAGTTTGTTTAGCTACCTTCATGGTACAGGCCCAAGATAGATCACGTTCACTTCACTTTTAGCTATCTGCTTATGTGAGGAAAATGCCATTCAGCATTTACTTAGGAACAGGAGTCAAAAGAAAAGGTTGGGGTCTTAAAGTACACAATGTAGTTGTAATTGTTTTTATTGCATAAGGAACATTTAAAACATTTTAAAACCGTTCTGGTAATCCCACAAGCTTGATAGCAAGTGATAGTAGTGCTAGCGTGCTTTCCCTTTAGACAGTGCATCAGCAAAACATTAATATGCCTATCATTATGAATTACTTTAAAAAGGATACATAAATCAAACATAGTACTTTCTTTAAAAGGTATGAGTTGCCTTTACAAACACTGACCTCGCTGCACCTTGACTGCACAAAGTAGACAAACTGAGGCAATCCAGCTGATACATTTCTCAGCTAATTCTCGAGAACTGAAGATAAAAAAGGTGACACTGAAGAAGTTACCGTATCTAAAGTCATCTTTTAGATCCAGACAGGAAAATGCCAACGTGAGCAACACAACCTGGAAGTGGATTTGCATCAACGTAACCCGCAAAACAGGCAGCGAAAGTTTCACAGCCCCGCCTTGCGTGTCTGGTAAATTCTCTGATTTAGGGACGCATGGTAGTGGAGGTTGTTTTTAATAATTGGAGTGGCACCTGAGAGTGAGACTCTGATGTGTTTTTGCGTGAAGGCGGCTGAAGTTATTAGACATGGCGCTTTCGA
>NW_015775377.1:0-889 GCF_001515625.1 Sinocyclocheilus rhinocerous
GTTTACTAGCTCAGAATACCTTTGCCAAAGTTAATGGGAAAGTAAGGTATCATTCTTTAGGGTTATTTATACTATCTATTGCATACAGTACTTTAAATGGCAATTAAAGTGCAATCTTCATTTATTTATTTTTCAAGAAATTAAGAGATGTAGTTATGTCCTATTTTCTCTCTCTCTCTCTGTCTCTCTCTCTCTCTCTCTCGTAGCATGTTTTTTTTCTTCAGTTATTTCTATTGTAGATTAACGATTAAGGCCAGCATTCCTTTCATTCATAATTGTGGTTATGTTTATGTCTTTCATTAATTGGGAACATGTAGCATGTACCATGCTGAAACATTTATGCATAACCAAATGCCTGTTCATCTCTTATCAGAAAGTGCCGAACTCCAGCTAGTTGTCTTTTCATAGAGAACTGTAGTAAATGTTTAATCTGTTTTCTTTTTTATTTTGTGAGCGTGTAATGGGACATACAGTACGTAGCTACATTTGGCATTGCTAAAAAGAGTGTTATGACGCTTATGTTATCTTACTGTTTGCCAAAGCGGAGGCTTGTCCACTTTTATGTTGCTTTTTATTGTTATTTAAAGGGTTACTTGAGAAATCCTTTGTGACACTAGAACATCATTTCTTGAAAAGGAAAAACATACGTTTAAGTTAAACTTCATCTGTGACTACACTTTTTTTTTTGTAGTGAAAATTGTGACATTTATTTGAATAATCCTTCCGAGGTGAAATCGTACATGCCGTTTCACACCGAAAGGAAAGCAAAACAATCAAACTGTTTTGAGGGCAAGTGATATTTCTCGTTTCCTTTTATTTTCCAGACATGTCATAGCGCAATAGTGAATTTATTCCAGTATTTTTGCTAAGGAATTATATATAGAGATAT
>NW_015775378.1:0-889 GCF_001515625.1 Sinocyclocheilus rhinocerous
TGCCTCTGTCCCAACTTTTTTGGAATGTGTTACAGCCATCAAAATGGCCAGTAAAAACATGGGCATTTTTTTCTTTGTACAGTAGTCAATTAAATAAAGGTTAAAAAATAATGACCAAATAACATATTCTTGATTTTAACACATTTCACAAAATGTCCCAACATTTCTGGAATTGGGATTGTACAGTAAACCACAGCAAGTCAACATACTGAGCAAAGTATGCACATGCTTTGTCCTGTGTCATATTTGTGCAATGCACTGCATGTGATGTATCAAATGTGTTACTTTTCACACAGATCTTACTGTCACTTGCCTTACTGTTGTTTAGGAGGAGGTTAGATCTTACACAACAGTAAGGTAATAAGAGTGAAACTTCTAAGTGTGTCTTGCTGTATACAAGCTGCATCTTATCATACACAGGTTTCCAAATGCTGGTCTGACATTTAAGGAGATAACATCAAACCTGCACTGAGCAACATGCAATGAGTCAAAGTTTATTCTGCCCTAGTTAAATAAAAAAATAATAAAAAAAGGTCACAAAAAAGTAAAGGTCACAACTGAGGATATGGTCATACTTTTATGAGGCTGCATATATTAACATTATTTAAAATAACCTAAATGCTCAAATCAACATTTTAACAGCATTTAAGTTTGGGTAATGTTAGTTTATGTATACTAATACATTTATACATTTTAACAATACAAGTTGAGGATTTTAAAACTAGTTAATGCAGAAATTAAATATACAATTATCAAAACCTTTTATGGCATTTATTAATCTTGGTTAATGCTAATTTATATATACACAGATGCTACTAATCCATTCTTAACATTAAAAGTTGTATGTTAATATTAGCTAATATGTATGCACTAGTAAGTCAAAAAAAGG
>NW_015775379.1:0-889 GCF_001515625.1 Sinocyclocheilus rhinocerous
ATACTGGGCGGTAGCGAGCACCCCGAAGAAACGGGTGAAACGCTGTGGCATGTCGGGCTCCTGGGAGCGTACGCGGCCCTCCTCCACCTTTGTGTCAAAGTCGCTGATGGCCAATGAGGGGTGAGCGGTGTCTAAATCCAGAGTCAGATTCTGAGGCACTGGAAAACAGGGAAGATCTGGTTAGCCGTTTAGCACGTAACTAAAAACTCACGACAAGATTGTCACAAAAATTAAAATCACATGACTACTGTAGGTGCCACATATCTCACTGATGAGTAAAAATGTGGTCACATCAGCAACATTTTGGCAAAATTTCTCGGGCAAAAAAGGTTAATTGTCAATAGTATAGTGATGTATGAAGCTACTTTCTCTGTTGGTCAACGAGACAAATTCACATGCCTAACCAAACCTGATGCAAAATCTGCATGGCGAAATCTTTCGCTCTCACACAAATTTCCCAATCTCATGGATTCCTACTGGAATTGCTGGATTTTGCCTGCAAATACAATGTGACCACACCTTAATGCACCAACAGTACTTACTTGTGTGTAACACGTGCATCATCTTCTTCCACATGATGAGTTGAAATGGGCCTGTGAACTCTGAGAAATCTGGAGGAGAGTTAGAGGCCTGGACGCCGAGGTTTACATGACAGGGGCTATAAGGGGATAAAAAAAAAAACACATTATGAGAGACAAAACCTAAAAATGTCCAGATTTTTAGCAGGGCAGATATAGCTAACAAGTAAATGAATTAACGGATTCAAAATAATACAGATTTACATACCTTAAGTATGAATTACTGATACTCTGGAAGGAAAAAAAAGGTAAACATTAATAATAAAGTCACACTGCAAAATATAAACAACAGAGATAGAAAGCCACAATTA
>NW_015775380.1:0-889 GCF_001515625.1 Sinocyclocheilus rhinocerous
TTATTAACAACAACAATAATAATAATAATTATTAATCATATATTGATTAATTTGCTGGTTAATATTTTTAATATTTCATCAAAATGTCACCGCTATATTATCAAAAAGATACATTTTCTATAATTTTACATAATCGCCCAAGGTGCTGTGTTAATTTCAATGAAAAGGCAATTTATTAAGAAATATTCCATATGTTTCTTCATAAAAAATAAGTGTATAAATAAATAATACTTTGTCACACATGTTTCTTGGGAGAGAATACTGTTTTAATTAGTAATGCTTTTTATGTTTATTAAGGTGCATAAAAAGCAGAATACATTTGTTATTGTGCAAACAATGAAAAAGAAAAAAAACACTTCTAAACATTTTAATACTTATACACATTACAGTAACATTAAAATAAATAAAATATTTTAATATTAATATTTTAAATATTTTAAAATAACAATAGTAAGCTAGCTATTCAATAATTCTACATAATATAAACTGGATAGATTTTTGTAGCTGCTTTTTTGGTGTCACGTATCTCATAATTAAGCTGTTGCTGACATCTAGCGGTGGTTACGTTTACTGCACCAGAATGACGCTTACGTAGCCGTGATGTCACGTACGTTTCTTCTACGTCACGACGTTCCCATGATGCACCGCGAAGGTTGGTTGAAAGTATTTTTTTTTTAATGGTATTTTTGCTTATTTACATTTTTTAAACACAGAGCCAGACTGATCTGCATACTCGTGTCTTCTTCGTTTTTCGGTTGGTCAGGTTGTTGTGAGCGTCGTTTGGTTACCGTCTCTGTAAAGTGAGGCATGTTTGGAGTAATGCTGACAGTAATGCAAGGATTCTTCAGCTTTGCGCAGTGGCAGTATCGTAGCCTATGAGGTTTATCCG
>NW_015775381.1:0-889 GCF_001515625.1 Sinocyclocheilus rhinocerous
CTGCACCGCATACGTAACGCACACGGACCGCACACGCACTGCAGACGGAGTATGTGTGAAACAGGCGTAACGCAATGCTCTACCACTGAGCCACAGGAACATTTTTCACAAGAAAAACAGGAACTTGCTTAGCCCCTAAGCGCCCCTGGAGGACTTTGTGTCTACTCAGGAAACAGTTATATTATTATTAGTTACCAAAAAATAACTATCCCCAAACGTAGGAATATGTATCCAATGTAATGTATATCTTAGATTAGATTATCATAACAATGCAATTGCATAGAAAACGTCAAACTGCATGTAAATCAGAGACACAAATGCTTATGATTTATAGTAAGCAGAGACACAGACACGTCGGTAACAAAATAACATACAGTTAAAAGAGAGTGGAAAAATACAAGGAGAAAATGCATATTAAACACACTAATCAAGTGCTAATTAACAGTTTATTTCATATAAACCCTTTAACATCTGAATCTTTTCATAGCAACAGATTACGAAAAATTATTTTCAATGCGGTAAAAAAGGCTAAACAATTAGAATAAATTAAACTCATTCATACTTATCAAATTGTCGTTTAAAATCATTTACTTCTTAGCTAATGGCCAAACTTAAAAGTTGGGCATAAAATGTACAAAAAGTCAAGACAAAGTGAGTGTTTATATTTCCACTGACCACTAGGTGTCACCAGATACCACGTTCTTGGGTCAACAGCATGTTTTTGCAATGTAGACAAGAGAATGGAGGTCTATCAGGAAATGTTTGACCTCCAGTGTGTCTTTCATCATCAGGTTCAGTATCACCTGTGACCCTGAGTTTTATTTCAATCTTTGAGCTTGACGTTCACTTAAAATTTGAAAGTTCACCAGATTTGAAAGTACTAAAACCA
>NW_015775382.1:0-889 GCF_001515625.1 Sinocyclocheilus rhinocerous
AATGCTTTTTCCTCCGATTCCTTGGCTGAAGATGATTCGAATGCACTCATGAAGTCATTTTTTGTCATAAAATTTTTTCTGCCATTTTTAATGTTTTGAAAAACCTACTTTTTCGAACTCGTCCTAGACCGTTTGTCTGCTTTTTCTGAAAATTGAACCATATCATCTTTATTGAACATTAAGTTATTTTTACTTATAACTTCTGAACGGTTTGGCCAAACCTCACAGACTGGTGTCTTTACATTCAGAGCACCCAATTTTCTGTGTTGGCCTTTTTGTTTCGTGGCAGTGCCACCTTGTGGGCAGAAAATGTACATTTTTGAGAAGTTGACAGATGAAAAGGTTTTGTTTACCACATCAACAAATTTGATGTCATGATGCCAAACTGCATCTGAGGCTGTACCTCTGCAAATTTTTGACCTACAAACTTTGTGTCATTGTCACCTCACACTGACCACACCACATCAATTTGTTAACAGCGACACCTATTGGTCAAAAGCGATAAACCATTAAATCATATTACTAATGATTGAATTCATGATTTTTCAGCCAGTTTGAGTAAAATCACCTTAAGATGTCTTTAGTTACTCATTGTTGCGTTTGGTCTGATCCTCCCTGCCATGTTTGCTGCTCATTCTGCCTCTGCTTGGCTGCTTAATTGCTGCTTGCAGCTATATTTTATATGTAAGTTTCTGTATTTGTGTATTTGTATATAAATTTAGTGACTAATATTTCTCTGTGTGTTCAGATCTTCTCGGGGCTGCTGGTGAATCTCCCCAGTGTCGCTAACTGGTTGAACTGGTTAAAGTATCTCAGTATTCCTCGTTACGGTCTCGCTGTGAGTCTTTATCTGCATCAAGTTCTTCTCCTGAAGTCCACTTATTGAGAT
>NW_015775383.1:0-889 GCF_001515625.1 Sinocyclocheilus rhinocerous
AATCTCAAGGTTTTTAATATATATTCATAAAATGTATGGTGTGAGAAAAGATGTAAATATTTAATGAAGTGCATTATCATTACATGCCTTCAAAATGATTAAATAACCCAAAATGAGAGATTATCCTTATATCAGTGTATTGAAAATTACATAATATTAGTATTAATGCAAAAATATGACCATGTAGTTGAAGGAAAAAGTACTATGGTTGTACCATAGTACTCCAAAGTGAAAAAAAATACAGTTTTTTGTTCCAAAAGAACATGGTATTACCATAGTGCGGTGGTAATGGTATTCATTTTTTTTTAATAAATAAATAAATAAATAAATAAACATGGTATTACTATGGTATTTGATACATAAAGTAATAAATTATTGAGTAATTCAGGTACTTCAAAAAATACGTTACCATAGTAAATGTCCAAGAAACATGGTACTTTTTCGTACTTTTCTCGCAAAACATATATCGGCAAGCTTTAAACAAATACAAACAGTTTAAACGATTTTTTTTATTCTACATGACCGAATAAATTAAAGTTGTTCCTATATGACATCTATGTTATTGAGTTCGTTCTCTGTAAAATAACTGACATTTCGCCTGAGCTCAAGCACAAGCCGTTCAAAACGCTTCACACCTCAAAATCGCCCTCAGATATGCATTAAATATGAACAAAATGAAACATTAAATAAAGTAAAGACTCACCTGTTTGTTGTAAAGTGTAATCTGTGCGGAGAATCGCCTCCGCTGCGTCTGACGCGAAACTTGGGCGCGTTTAACCGTTGCGCGCTCACGCTGCAGCTCCAACAGAGCGCGAGCGGGAGAGCGGGCACGCGCACGACCTGCTCTTAAAGGGGTCATATGATGTTGCTAAAACGAACATTATTTTGT
>NW_015775384.1:0-887 GCF_001515625.1 Sinocyclocheilus rhinocerous
AATAATAATAATAATAATAATAATAATAAATTTGAAATGTGTGTATATTACATAATTTGCGTTTTAAAAATAGCTTCGACATATTTAATATAGAAAAACGTAACATGTATAATTTTAAAGAATCATTTTAATTATGCTTTTTTCTAAAATAATAATAATACACAAATTGTTATAACATCTGCATACTCTCTCCATCATTTAAATGTAAATGAATTCAGATAAATATGAAACAACAGTACATTAAATCTCCATGCATCCGTGAGCAACTGAATTTATTGTGAACACGGGAACCCGTAGACTTTAATAAACACCTTAACTCTATGATATCGGAGACAGATTGAATGCAGTCATAAAGTAAATATGTCAAATATAAATCCGGAATAGCAGAACACTGTGCTGTTCTAAACAATGGCATGAAACAATTTATAGGCTACATGAAATCAATAAAAGTATCGAATAGGCTATATCAGAGGTTTTTAATGAGCGCTTGTGTTTTAAGGATTGTGACCAGGCCTTTCGCACTCTCCAACACAGAAACGAAACTGTAATCTCTCAGAGGACGACACAATAAATGCCTTGAAATGTAAATGAAAGAAAGTCTGATGTATATGGTTTGAACATTCAAGAGAGTTGTCGTGTCTCTTTACTGACCTCCAACACAAAACCGAATTTATCGCGAATGACCAACAACATAAAGACGAAACACGACAGTCTGAGCTGCTAATAGCGATTCTCGTTCTGAGGTGTGCTTGAGGAAAATATCGAGGCCCACTTTTCTGTCTCAAAACAAACTGAGTAGGCTGTACGTTCTCCCGGCAATTTGAATCAACAGGTCACGGGCCCACGCGTGCTTTCCTGCATATCTTCAGATACTAAAATGTCTTGAT
>NW_015775385.1:0-889 GCF_001515625.1 Sinocyclocheilus rhinocerous
AAGTTAAATCCGCAACTTCGGCTGAAAACATGGCTACTGTTTCAGGAGTGAAAACTGCATATAAATATGGGAATGAATGCCCTAAATTTGTTTGTTTGTTTGTTTATGTTTGGAAGGCTACTTTGCAGAACATGTTCTTGAAAGGGTTGCCATGTCCACTTATTATAAGCAACGCAAATTAAGCATCTTTTTGCTTCTTGTTTGAGCTTAGATCATAAAGCGATCCAGTTTCTGGAGTTAATAAATTAAAGCAGTAGCTTATTTTCAATATAATGCATTTGGATTTAAGTTTATTATGGGCTTGTTCTTTGTTGTTGTTTTTTTCTGAATTTATCAGGAGTCAATGCGGTTGTAGAATGCGGTTGTCACTCCTGTAAATTACTGAACTGTGCATGTACAGAACAGGATTGAACACTAAAAGGCGAACTGACAACCAAATTTACATGCAATGTATATGTAGTCATAGTGAAGAAACAGAAACCACATAGTTACTCTAATAATGAGTTTTGCATGAGCAAACACCCTTAAAATGTAGTTTTTTTTTTTATTGAAAATTATTTTAGAAGGAAAACAGGTGGTTAGAAGGAAGTGATGCAGGTCAGACTCAAACTTATATAATCTACATGAGTGGTGCGATACGTTGTCTAACATGGTCTAACTATATGGACATTTGACTACTTCAGGCAAGTTTTTAATTTTGGTTATGAAAAGCAATTATAATGCTGAGGCACACATCCATGCCACAGTGCTGATTAGCCTAATAAATCAAAGACCTTTATGTGTTGCAGTCAGGTAATTAGTTTTTCACTCACTCTCTTGGCCGCGTTCTTTGTTTTTGAGTAACTGGAGCTTCTGTTCCCGCTGCTGTTTCTCCAGCTCCTGTTCCTGA
>NW_015775386.1:0-889 GCF_001515625.1 Sinocyclocheilus rhinocerous
TGATATTGAAGGCTGATTATAGACATTCACCCCTTCATATAAATAGAAAAAATCTTCTTTAGGGAATTACTTCTCTAGTGTAATTCCTTATTTAGTAGCACTCAATGAGTAGCACGTGTGTTAAAAGATTTTATACTCATGGCTGTATGCCAACAAAGCTATTTAACTTCATTTCATCATTAGAGGATGTGAGATCTCCTCTGGAAGGAAGTGCCTGTGCGATGCATTACCAAAGCACCATTGTAGTTTTGTTGCCATCTTGTGTATTGATGTTACTCCATGTTGATTAGCATCTGATCTAAACGATTGATCCTCTTTAATGCAAAGATTAGAAGGATGTTTAACGCATTAATAGGATACTGACAACTCTGAATTATGTTCAGACGGCTGGGTTCATCTGATCCCACTTCCCTTGATTTAATCATGTGTGAAAGCACTATTTGATAAGTCTGAAATTGTACTCTTTCTCAGCAGTGAATCCCATAATGATTAGACCCTCAGAGATAGAGACGGTGATTTAATGTGCGATGCTGAGTGTGTGGCACCAGTAATTTCAGCATCAGGGGAAACTCGCAGTAGCTTTATGGTAACATGCACTTTTGTCTAAACATTTTGATTTCATATTTGCATCATAAAAGGCTGATATGCACCATTCTGCTGCTTTAGCACAATCCAGCTTAGATCTGCATTAAAGTCTGCTGTCGTTTCTGAGTGGCTAGAACAAGTTTACAGTGCATTTGCTCAACATACAGTAGGGCTGTCAAAAATTTTTCAATTTTGAATATTCGTCGAATAAAAAAAAAAAATTTCACATTCAAATGCAAAAACGTTGCATTTGAATTTAAGGTCTGAGTCAGCCGTCAGGCAGCCTTATCAGTGGCGCACGAGA
>NW_015775387.1:0-889 GCF_001515625.1 Sinocyclocheilus rhinocerous
AAGACATAGAGAGAGGGGGCAGAAAGAGAGCCTTCTTGTCCAATAAGAGGAAACGGGACTGAAGAATGTGAAAAGCTCCCATTCAGGCCGGTTCACAGGGGCTGGGAGCGGCCACATCCTCAGGCGGGAGGAGGGGTTGCTGCTTTCACGAGGGTGGGCTAGGGATCCTGGACAGGGGCCAGGAGCGATGCAGAGGCTCCTCGGATGACGCTGATCCGTGGGAGCGTCCAGTGCCTCCGCCTCTCCTCTGTCCCTTAGGACACCGACTTCAGACCCCTCGCATTCTATTTACTCGCACAAACAAACTCTCCCTGCCGCAGTCCTTCAACCCTCAGAGCAGAAGCAGCCAGTAGGCTGCAGGATGAGGAATGTGTCTCTATTAATAGAGTGGTTAGATTATCTCAAAGACTAATGACTGGTTCCAGATTCCTGAAAGGCATGGCAGTGACCTTCATCCACCGGTCTTCGTGATCTCATTTCTTCTGATATTCTATGAATTTAACTGGTGGCACTCTTTTTAAAACAGTTTATATTCTACTTTATCCTCACTTATAGTTAATGAAACATTTATTTTTTTAATTAAACATTTTATTTACAATATTTTAATTAAACATTTTATTTACATTAACATTTTTTCAATAACGTTTTTTATTTAAAGCGACTTACAAATGAGGAACATCATAAGCAAGAAAAAAAGAAAATTAAATGACTGAAGTAAAAATAAAAACATAAATGGGAAAATATAAAATGGCCACAAATTAATTTTAGTTTATATATATATATATATAGAGAGAGAGAGAGATAGATAGATTTTTTTCCCCCCATCAAACAATAACAACACATAAGATGGTGCTGGAATATTTAACAGTGTTTGTATGTATGTTTTTAT
>NW_015775388.1:0-889 GCF_001515625.1 Sinocyclocheilus rhinocerous
AATAATAATAATAATAATGTTAGATACAATGACAGAAATCTGTATTATAAAAGATTCTTAAAAATATTGTTATTAACTTCCTGACCTCATGCAAGTCAAAATCCTACACTGAGCAATGGCTAACTTTAACATTTTATTTCCATCCTGTTAATTTTCTTGCCACCATGTAAATAGGTTATAATTAATGACATTTAAGTGCCTGAGCTTGACGAGAGCATATATTTGCAAATCTAAATGCTTTCATAGTAATACTTCTATGAATTACAACCCAAGCACATTCATTTAAAAAAAAAAAAACGTACAGAGTTCAAAAGGTACTGCATAACAGGAATGACCCGCCTGCTACTTCGACACATTCCTTCACACTTGGTTGCTTAAAAAGACCCTTGTTCACAGCAACCTATCACAGTGCACGGCTACATCTTGACCCAGCACTACGGAGCCTGTAATTGGGAATAAGGTGACCATTGTGAGTCCTCAGGCTAAAATTAATCAGCCTATTTGTGAAAACACACACAGCCGACATCTCTGATTAAAATGTCAGTAACTTCACTCGGCGAGCCCCACAGACTTTTTAATTTCACCGTAAATGGCTTGGTGCCGTGCCACGTTATTTTGCAGACATCTTCTTTGTGCTAATGCAGGATTTGTACAGCCTTTTTGCACTCGAGTGATTCCAGCGCTCTTCTCCTTCTTGAGAGGTGTGATTTGGTGGCCCACTCAAAGACTGGAGCGGCCAGACAGAGGCTGAAGGTCCTGGGTTACGATTGAGGTCAGTTTGGGGCAGTAAGGGAGAGATGCCAAACCACACAGAGCTCTTAGCAGCTGTAAATGAGAAAGGGGATCCTACGGTGGCAGAGAAGTGCAAAGCAAATCACAATTCTGAAAA
>NW_015775389.1:0-889 GCF_001515625.1 Sinocyclocheilus rhinocerous
ACTAAAACAGATAAAACCTCATTTTTATGACATTTTCATAAAATCTAAAAAAGATAATTTTCTGAGTATGAATATGATAAATATTCTGATATGGGGTCTGTATTATGTGTGTGTTACAGAGAGCTGGTGCACCTGGTCACACACCTGTGTGAGACTCTGAAGGCTGGGAAGTTAACCTGCGTGCTGGTCATCCCTCCTACAGTCGTACCGGGGTAAATGAGTAGATTTCTTCTTCCGTCTCAGTATTTCTTATGCACTGGTCCTGTTTACATGAGCAGCCGTCTGTGTCGTGTTCAGCTCTGGTCAGCCTGGCATGTTTGGACGGGAGGATTTTGAGAAACTGGCTCCAGTGGTGGACGCGTTCAGTCTGATGACGTATGATTACTCTGGACCGGGCAGGTCAGACACACACAGACACACAGACAGATTCTGATGGTAGTTTAATGGTGATATGCTTTTCATTGATTTCTGTGTCAAAATCATGCAGAAACATTTTATGATGCTAAGTTTAAAATAAGGAAATTTAAAAGGAGACAGACATTTTGGGTGATACTGATAAATACTGTTTTTGTTATGATATGGTTTTATATTTGGCCAACAGGTAATTTGATGATTGATATTACATACCTGTACCGCTACTATTATAGTTTTTTTTTAGTATTTTTTATTCATTTATATTTTTGTATTTTCCTTTTCATTTTACTGTTAGTTTTTAAAAGTTTTAGTTTTTAATCTTTTTTAAATGTCTATATAGTTTTTATTAACTTTTATTTCAATTTTAGTTTGAGTTATTTTAGTACATCGTTAAACGAAGTTAAAATGAGAAATGTTGCCTAGGCAGCTACATTTAAAAATTTATTTTCAGTTCAGTTACCCCCCCCTATTAAGT
>NW_015775390.1:0-889 GCF_001515625.1 Sinocyclocheilus rhinocerous
GGGGCTATTTTCAAAGGCTTTTTTACTCCAAAGTGCACACTGGTATTCATCTCAGAGAGAACATGTGATGTCCACAATCATATCTTTGTAATTATGACCTGAAATGTAATTCGCTAACAAAGTTTTATGTTTTAGAAAGATGAAAGTAACCCCCATTACTCTCTCATCACATTAGATATGCCAATAATCAGTAATAACCAATTACAACCAATAATGGAAACCAAATCTACACCTTTAGATGTCTCAGAGGACAGGACGTCTGCTACAGGAAGTAATGTAGCCCCCAGAAGCATTGGGAGACAATTCAGCCCTATAGAGAAAACAACAAAGGCACATTGGGGAATAAACAGAGAAATTTACCCCTGTGAAATGTGTTGAAATTAATCTAAACAGTTCACTTGGGAGTAAGAAGCAGCAAAGAAGAAAGTTATGGACACGTAGGGTAGAGGGGCTTTCAAACTGGATGGGAACATAAGTGGAAAAGCCTTTTTTTCAATGCTCCACTTGCTTTTTTGTCTGATTAGACTTTTTTATTTTAATAGTTTATAGTCTCTCTTTCTTTCATTCACTTTCTACTCTGTATGCAAGGTATACATTAAAATTCGTTTTTTAGTCTATTTCTAAACATATCTGACATCATTTGTTTTCCTGATAAAGCAAGCCTCTTAATTGTTATAGTTTTGAAGTGGGGAATTCTGCCCTACCTTTTCCATTTTCCTCCCCTGGCCGAGGATTTCTGCTGGTGTCTGCAGAAGGAAAGAGATCAAGGTATCAAACTATTCATACAGCATTCCTGGCATTTGGTTACTTGTCTTGTGTCTTGTATTTATCTGTAATGCTACATACGGGAGACACTGAATCCAAAAACCCCTTCATATTCTTTCATGAG
>NW_015775391.1:0-889 GCF_001515625.1 Sinocyclocheilus rhinocerous
TTCTGTCGTACCTGGGACAGCACTGCAGACATGTGGTCTCTGGTGACTGGATCTCCATGGTCCAGGTTCATTACAGCATCTTCAAGATAGCTACACAAGAATGAGAGAAAGGAGAAAGTGGTCATGTTTGGTGGGGAGGGGGTTCTTTCTACATTGATGGACATTCATAAGTCTGCATATTCTGATGAAACAGATTTTTCATAAATGAAAAACATTTCATATTATTGCAGATATTTTTCCATGGATCTTAAAAGCATGAAATTTAAACTTTTCCCTTTCTACAGCTTTTTATGTCACTAGTGAAAGGTTTGTGGATAAGCTTCCATGAGCAAAACTGGCAGATTTCAAATTGCGTACAAGTGCCTTTGAAATTAATGGGAACCCAAAAAATAGCTTTCTCCAGGCATTTAGAGTTTCTTGGCTTAAGACTGTAAAATACCTGCTAACATTATGAAATCATCTGTGTTATGAAGGAGCAAATGTTTTCTCTCACGTCAGACTTTGATTCAACTGGAGGCACCATTTACATCATTTATTTTATCAAAGTGGTTTTGCAGGAAGGCTAAGTTCCTTTAATCTCTCCTGTTATGATCACCAGTTTGCTTTGAAGCCAAGTCTCATTAATATTAGAAGCACTTTGCACTGGGCCAGACCTCTAACAATGTATTAATATTAAATTTAAAAAGTGCAAGAGGTCTGAGCCTTTCAAAGTTGAATTTTCAGCAGCCATTACTTCAGTGTCACATGATCATTCTGAAATCATTCTAATATGCTAATTTTAAAAGACAAGGTGCTAATTGATGTTGAAAATAGCTGTGCTGATTAATATATTAAGGGAATCTGTGATCAATTTATTCAGGATGTTTTGATAAAAGTAAAAAAAAAAAAA
>NW_015775392.1:0-883 GCF_001515625.1 Sinocyclocheilus rhinocerous
CACACACACACACACACACACACACACACGCACACACACACATGTGACAGGAGGATTTCCTCCCCTCCCCATCCTGCTTTATGTATAATCTTTATGCCTGTCTGTTTCTGGACACGAATGGCGTTGTTTTGCCATTTTAAAGCGATCTAATCAGTAGGGTGTTAAACAAGAGGGGATCTTTTATGCATTGGGTGTTAGGACAAGCAAATCACTGCTGTAGATCACCAGAATAAACATCTCCAGCTGATTCAATTACAATGGTCAGGCTGTCTTTATCTGCCTCTGACATCATTTCAATCAAAATGTAAAATAATCCAATGCAGTCGATGCAATAGCTGAGATAGGCTAGATCGGACACAGACTGCTGCTTTTAGTCATTTAATAAAAAACGTCAAGGGGGAAAAATATATAAATATATAAAGGCGAGACACTCTGACAGCTGTGTGGAAGTTGCCCGAGCCAAACTCTATTACCCGGCGTAATTGTATTCAAAAACGAGCCACGCCGTGAGATTGTCTATTACTTTTCTTTCTTTATGAGTCCTCCGCCGTCACTGAAGACACAGCCCGCCGATTGTTTCCTCATTTAATTAACAAATGCATACAATTTATCCCTTCGCTTTTGAGTTAGCGACAGCCATTACCGGTCGCTTCGCATTTGCCAAAGCACTGAAATTCCTCCAGCGGCTGTAATAATCACAGGTCGCTGTAAACGTGCTCAATTATGGATCCAATTCGAATAGGATCCAGACCGCTGCCCTTTTAGCCTGTTTAATTAACAAAGCAAAATCCACTTTAACAGAACGCGGGAATATCCCGGCTCAGAGGAGAGGGAGTTTCTTTCGACGGTCGCACCGGAGGAAATTGAATGTATGGGAATGTAC
>NW_015775393.1:0-889 GCF_001515625.1 Sinocyclocheilus rhinocerous
ACATTATATACCAGAGACAAGGTTTAATATTTGTTATAGTACGATTAACGACAGCAGTGAGTAAACTTCCAATAGCGTCAGGAAAAAAAAAGCAATTAAAACAATTTAAAAATATAAAGTACTTTATTTTAAACCTGTAAAATATTGCGGAAACAGTCAAGCCAGATTTACCGAGGGGAGTTCTCTGTGTCCGGCTTCACGGTGTGTATCTATGGGAATCCACCAGCAGCAGCGACACAAACATACACCGCAGGCGAGGAAGTCACCGTAGCACTACAACCCAGTGCGTACTTTAAAAATCAAATTATCATGTCGAGTAGTGTGTTTTTATTCGCGACCTGACAACTTCAGTCTGCTGCCTACTAAATAGTCTCGGTTATATTATATGATAGTGGTTTATGAGCCTGGTAGCCGTACAGTAACGCACCGAATGGCGAAGAGAAGAGCGAGACGCGGCTAACGTTAGTCTGAAGCTGCGACTCCAGCAGCCCAACAAGATGATGCGACGTCAGTGGCTTTATGGTCAAATCTGCGGCTAAATAAACGTGTACTACTGAATAAAACACTATAGTGGCGATATTGATCGACCTCTTACGGAATACGACTAGTTAGCAGGCTAGCTGGGTTTAAATCCGGTGAAACCGTAAGGGTGTTGTTGTTGTTGTTAGCTGGGCCAGATCGTCACATTGCTTTACTCGGGGTTGTTTTAATATCGCCGGCGGGTAGTTGGGATCTTTTCTAACAGATAAAATGGCAACGGGCTCCAGTTTCCATTCCGGAGGGAGTGGATCTAGAAACGGACCATCATTCGCATCACCGTCGTCTTCCTCGTCTGGAGTGCCAGGACAGGCTCAGCCGATGGCGGTGGTTTGGGAATGGCAGGATGATC
>NW_015775394.1:0-889 GCF_001515625.1 Sinocyclocheilus rhinocerous
AATTAAAACAAGCATGTAACGACCACAAACAGAGGGAAAATAGCAGAGTAAAAGTACAGATACATCACTTAAAAATGTACTCAAGTAAGTTCACAATTGTTTAAACCATTCAAAAAAGTAAAATTCTGATCAAAACTACTTAATTACAGTAACGTGAGTATTTGTAATTCATTACTTCACACCCCCGCTTGCGGGACTCCATACTGAACTTGTGATTAATATGACATCTCTCCACGTTTACTGCTGCAAATTGATAAGATAAATATGATTTGAAGCATGCCAATGCAAATCCACTAATGCCAATGTAATTCTCAAAACACATCTTTTAATATCATACATACACAACACATGTTGTTGATTTGCATAATTTAGCAAGTTTAGACAGCTCTTCATCTCATATAGCAGAGAATGAATGGAATTGTTCCTCTAGGGATCTACAGTGTGATGCGATACTGTAGCTGACGACTGCATGGTTATAATTTTCTCTCTGATAGTATCAATCTTGTAAGTAAAAACATTCATAAAGTCATTACTGTTGTGCTGTTGGGAAATGTATGAACCTGTTAATGTTATAATTCTTGTTAATTTAGCCTCTGTATCAAATAAAGTTGTTTGTTTTCTTCTAAAAGTGTCGAAAAGTAAGCAAATCTATCAGTTTTTTAAGGCCTCTCTGTTGGTAGAAATATCCATGCAACCCTTCCATGCAATCCAAAATACCTCTAGTTTTGTTTACTTCCAGCTGTGCTCCATTTATGGGATGCTCTCTCCAGGTATCGGTGTGTTCGTTATACCACAATGTGGGACTATTCTCCATACTTTTCTTTAAGGGGAGACACTGCAGGCAAAAGCACTGTTTTTTGGCTTTTTGGTTTTTCTTAAAGTGTTTTTT
>NW_015775395.1:0-889 GCF_001515625.1 Sinocyclocheilus rhinocerous
AAATGCATTTACTGAATGATACACCTTTAATGCAATGCCACTTTTTAGTAGGCACTGACCGTCCTGCTCTATCCTTTCCTATTCTGCTCATCAAGCCCACATTCTTGAACGAAATAGAGGGTTTATTCAATACCTATTCTGTCATCCACAAATCTCTACATCGTCAAGTTTTTATAAGACAGACTGTTTACATTTTTCACACAGCTGCCACGAAAGGTTTCCATGTGTTTCATGTAATCACTATTAGAGAATTTTCCAGAATTTCAGCAGACGTATCTCACAGCCTCAGCGCCTAATGCAGCTCAGAGCATGGTCTATTTTCACCCTCCCCAATGGAGGTGTCTATTACACATCACTGGGGATGAACTGAAAACACCTGATGAACAGGGCAGATTATTACAGTGAAGGCTGTGAATACCGCAGCTGAGAGGAATGTCAGCAGTCAAAGAAATCCATGCCAGTCACCGCAGCTCCCTAACAGTCCTGACTCATTCCGCTTGGCACCTTTAGCTCCACACGGAAACAATCATTGGCGTAATTTTGAGTGTTTTAACAGCTGACTTGCTGAGTGCATCTGTATGTGTGTGCTTTAAGAGGTGTTTGTGACTGGGAAGATGACAAGAACAATACCCATCATGCCGTGTGTCAGTGCCCAGCTCTCGGAGCTGTCGACTCAGGGTCATTGCTCAGCAAACAGTGCAGGGGTTCATTTTCTCACACTTTAGCCCTTATAGTGGGTTTTTATGTGTGTCCAGCAGTTTAGTCCTAGGAAAATAAAACCTTTTGCTAACCGCATGTTTCTATCCACAATGTGAAAGCCAATGGATTTTTACAATTTCAAAATATTAAATATATTTATAAAAGTGTAGTAATGAAAAATGACTTATGT
>NW_015775396.1:0-889 GCF_001515625.1 Sinocyclocheilus rhinocerous
ATTTCTCATAATCAGTTTAACGAAGTACTAAAATAACTAAAACTAAATTAACTAAAACTAATAAAAAACAATTACAGACATATTTAAAATAATAATAATAATGACAAAAATGCACAAAAAAATCACTACAATTAAAATGAAAACAATACAATAATTCCAAACATCGCTGGCTTGGAATTATAAGGTTCTATCTGCATTCTGAGCAATTTGGAATTTTGAGAATTCTGTAGATAGAACCCTTTTTGTTTTCTAAAAATAAAAAATCCCAAAATGTGCACAGCTTCCAAAAGAAACATATGTGAATAACTCCGATAGACCCTTATAATTCCAAGCGATGATATTAACAAAGACTGTAACAGTATATCAATGATACTAAATTAACACATAACAGTTTGCAACATCATGATCAAAAATCACAAATCTGAGAAGACTGCAAAACACTAGCGGATACAAACGGACCATCTGAGACACACAAAACATGCCATCTCTCCTGAGCATCAGACGTCTGACGGTCGGAGAACACAACGCTCATCGTGTGGAGCACACCGGGCACCAACATTTTCCTAGGAATGTTCTGGCTCTAGTCCCAGACGGAGAAATATGACAAGCTCGCGTTGAAAAAAAAACATGAAAAATGATCAACAGACCAAAGAAAACTGGTGAGAGAGAGAGACATGGAGTTTCCCATAAACACTAATGAGTGTTTTTTCCCTTTCATTTTTTGGATGAAATGTGATTGAAACAGCCGGCGGATCTCACAGATCTGAGAGACTACATGAGCTCTTCACGTTCTGACCTCGTCTGAGCTTCCTTTCAGTGTCGGCCTGCAGGAAAGGTCTTATACGTGACCCTGGAGCACAAAACCAGTCATAAGAGTCAATTTTTCGAA
>NW_015775397.1:0-885 GCF_001515625.1 Sinocyclocheilus rhinocerous
AAAAAAACAGTCAACCACCACTTTAAATATCAATTGCAAAAACTATAAAGCTGGAAAATTAGATAAATTTCAAATGATTCAATGATCAGTGTCATCACGTTCCCTGTGTAGCATTTTAAATGCTTTAAAATCTTCTATATAATATGCATAGAAATATTGCCGTGTTTATGATGTACTGGGACACATAAATACAATGATTCTCCCTTGTTTCCATTTAATAGAAATAAAAGCGTGGAAAACATGCTTGATTGCTCTCAATTTTTCCATTTTTAACATACTTTAAGCATTTTGAATCTGCTTGATAACTGTGTCTGTTTGGTCAAAATAACGATTCTTCTTATTGGAGGTTTGGGGGGTGAATTACTCTTAAAGCTATTTCAGAGCAAATATATAAATATCAAGATATATCGCCCATACCCAATCTTACAGTATTTCTTTTAATGAATAAGAGCTTATGCTGATATTTGTGTTATTTGAGGAAGAACAAGCAGGCAATCCTTTTAAAAACCAATGCAAAGCACATTTATCATGCTGAACATTAAAGACCTTCATTAAAGTTAATCTCCTGACGCTTCAAAGCTAACAGCCCACACTTCCCTTAAAAGTCTGCATATCTCATTTTGATTTACGGTTAATAAAAGTGCATATAAGAGAGGTTTTTAATTATGGATTCTGTGCAGCGTAATCAATTTAGTACTGCGTGCTGATTACACCATTTAGCTGCTCAAGTGAATGCAGAACACATTAGATAATGATGTTATTTGGTGGGAGCTGAATATATATATATATATATATATATATATTCAAAATTCATTAAATGCAAAATAAAACATTTCAAAAGTTTGTTTGTTTTAATTTTGATGATTAGAGCTTACAGCTCATGAA
>NW_015775398.1:0-889 GCF_001515625.1 Sinocyclocheilus rhinocerous
GTGCCTTGTATGCTTAAAAGTTTTGGAAGGTTAAACTTACTCAAAATCCTATCATAAACATCTCAATTAGATTCAAAGCTTTAGATTCTGAGATTGTATTATTCAAAAAATCTCACAGCCAGCACGGACAGCACAAAGCGCACAATTGGTAGCAGTTGCTGTACCACTTGAGGCCAGCAGATGGTAGTGTGAACAAACTCAATGTAAGGGCAGAGCTATGATGAAATTCAGAAATCACTATGGAGATCATGACGCCTCTTCAACTGTACCCTGACGCACACCCTCTGCACACAGCAACCTGTGACATTTTAGCATCTAACATCAGATCAATGGGTAACAAATCAGTTCCTGAGTGCTTTCTGATATTTGTGAAGGATCTGTCCACGGCTGTCTCATTACTCAAAGTTCAAGCCTTCCTTCTTGCTCAGAACTCTCGCATCTTTTTGACGGTGACATGTTTGATTGAAGTACTGTCATAAAGACCAAAATAGCATGCAAAAAAATCTGTGAGACTGGAATACACAGCTGCTGTCAATCATGGGTTTAAAAGCAGAAAGCAGTGGTTTCTTAGAATGGCAGCTAATTAGGATATCAGTAAGAATAAAAACACACATATCATGTACTTTTGTGATTATTGTTTGTTTTGACAAGCTGTCAGATTGCTGGCCAAGCTAAAAGAGAGAAAGAAACCTGATAGACCTGAATAGAGAAAGACAGAGAGGGAAACACCTCAAAGTGAGCCCTGTCATTAGTACTGTTCTGTCACAAAATCTTTCATTCCTGTGATGGCTGACAATGCCTGTGACAAAAGAACCAGACAAAAACAGGGCAACAGACTTAGTTTTTTTGGGGGTTTTTTTCTCTCTGTGTCTGTCTCTCACTCTCTTCT
>NW_015775399.1:0-889 GCF_001515625.1 Sinocyclocheilus rhinocerous
TACATGAAGCCGTTTCGTGGGATTACTAAATCGGTAAGTCAGCACAAGACACGCTGATTGTAAATTCCTTGTAACTTTCGACACATTATACCACCAAGTAGCAAATGCTTTACACCATGTGGTGGTCCTATTGCATTTTGCATATTGTATACTTCCACTCAAAAGTTAGGGCTTGGTAAGTCTCTTATTCTCACCAAGGCTGAATTTATTTGATAAAAAAATACAGTAAAAACAGTACTATTGTTAAGAATCATTGCAATTAAAAACAACTGTTTTCTATTTTAATATTTAAAAAAAAAAAGTATTTATTTCTGTGATGGTAAAGCTGAATTTTCAGCAGCCTTTACTTTAGTCTTTAGTGTCACATGATCCTTCAGAAACCATTCTTATATGCTGATTTGGTGCTCAAGAAACCGTGATAAATTTTTTCAGTATTCTTTGATAAATAGAATGTTCAGAAGAACAGCATTTAGTTGAAATAGAAATTATTTGTGACACTATAAATATCTTTACTCTCACTTTTGATCAATTGAATGCATCTCTGCTAAATAAAAGTATTAATTTCTTTTAAAAAAATCTTAGTGAATGGTAGTCTTTATTGTATTTTAGTATTTTTCTAAATGTACTATAGCTTCTGATTGTTACATGCTGTAGACATTAGATAACAATATCTCCTCCTACTTCTTTTCTACCCACTTTTCTAATGCAGTTATCATCAAGCCACCTGAACAGTTCTTCCCACCTGGGAACCTCCGTCCCTTCCATCCCTGATTATGTCTCCACCCAGGCGACCCCACCAGCCCCCACCTCATCAGAAAGCAAGAAACTCCACCAAGACATCTGCTCCATGTCCTTGAAAGGTATAAATGGATAAGAGTAACGCTTTAAT
>NW_015775400.1:0-889 GCF_001515625.1 Sinocyclocheilus rhinocerous
AAAAATCTTTCACACGAACAAATTTTAAACACAGCAAACATTTTTCACAGACACTCTGTAACTGATTTGATGCTTTAATTTTCATGCAATCGTCACGTTTTCTGTCTGTGACACTGAAACTGAACGTGGTTTGATATGTAAACAGCAGTAGGGTTGCCAGACATTGCATAATCCGCTTCTGAAATAAAGAAATCAATGCAAGTGTTTGAATACAGAAACACACTTGCGTTCTTCACACAGAATTTGTGCTTTAGATCTGTTTTCATCTTTGAAGGTTTGACACAAACATGCTCAACATCCATGAAATAACAAACACGACAGTCTACAACCGGATAAAAGCAGGACGATGATGAAACGGATCGTTTGACGGAATAATTAAAGTCCTGCTATTGAAACTTCAAACTTACTTTGCTGCGGTGACAAAGCTGAAGTTCATTTTGAACTGTCTGACATAAAAAAGTGCATCTCTTTAACATCCTGACTGTTTCTCCAGTTGAGAATAAATGAGTTCTGCTGACGCGTGCTGCTTCTCAGATGTTTCACCTGAAGAAAAGTGGAGTGAACTCGCATGAGTCTCAAGCTGAGCTCAACTTTCCAGTGACCAAAGTCAGCAAACAAAATCTCAATATCAAAATGAGCAACATTCATTTTATAGCTCTAAAATCTTACTGAATGACAACTAGTGACTCACATGTTAGCAACTGCCTAGCAACTACCAGTAACAACCTAGCAACCACACAACAATGTAGTAAAGTCATTGAGATACTATTATAGTTTTTATTCATATTTTGAATTAGTTTTTATTTTGTTTATTTGAATAAAAAATATTTTTAATTTTAGCTAAAGTTTTAATAGTTTAAAAAAATATATGTTTATATAGTTTTTTTCA
>NW_015775401.1:0-889 GCF_001515625.1 Sinocyclocheilus rhinocerous
TTTACTGTAGCATTTTTACAGTGTTTTACCGTTAAATTCACAGTCATTTTTTACAGTGTAGGCTTCATGACGAGCTCTCTGCTGAGGGCACATCTTCACACAAACACTGCTCCGAGATTCTCGTCCTGCCATCTTTCACTTCCACAACAGGGTGCAATCATGACCTGCACAACAAATGGCTTGTTTTTATTTTATTTTTATTAGCTTTTCAAGTTTACAAGAAGATAGCCTAATGTTTTTTTGTTTCATACACAACAATAACAAACTGTACAAACGAACAAACAAACTTTTCAAATGCCCAGCTAGCTAACGTTCATTTTATTATTAATATTATTTATTTATTTTTTATGCAAACTCCACAAGATCATTTTGCAAACATTATGGAAATATTACATTTTTGTGCTATCGTTTTGAGAACATTATTAAAGACCAGGCAACTGAATGAACATTGTATTAACGTTAGAACGTAACTTTGAGGGAATATTAGTCAAAGTTCTAAGAATGTTCTCTGTTAGCTGGGTATATCATGTTCACCTTTTTTAAGCTACAATTATTGAAGTGCAGTTTACAAGGTTATACTATTTCAAAATATCTCTTTTAATACGGTTTGTTACTTCCCGTTTCTGTGTAATTATTTATAAAATTTACTGAGTGAAAACTGTTTTAAAGTAAGGTAAATTCACCAGATTTTTTTTTCAGCGTATACCCGTTCACTTCTCTCTTGCACATTATGAACACTGTTGACTAGATTTGCAAATACGTAAATGTATCTAAAATGTAAAATATAACGTTTAACTAGTAAAAACAAATAATGTGGCTGAATAAGGAAGCAATTCGATGAATCAATCATTCATAACGCACAAAAGATACTCTTCTCGCCACCTGCTGG
>NW_015775402.1:0-889 GCF_001515625.1 Sinocyclocheilus rhinocerous
CAATTAAGTCTTTGGGATCAAGTCATTGAATTATTCATTCAAACCTATTTTTTAAATAATTTGTTGAATAATATTTTTTAAACAGACAGCAAGCAATTAGCATTTTCTCAGAACCTCTAATAAATTACATGCCGTTTTGTTTGTCTTTTTTCCCCCCAGTCTTGCTTGTCATGTGACACACAGCAGCCACAATAGTACTGCATAACTGATATAGGCTTATGTTTTTATTTTTTTTGCCTTTTTATTCAAAATATTCACAAATGTGTTAAAGGGTTAGTTCACAAAAAAAAAATTTAATTAGCCCATGTTTTACTCACCCTCAAAGAATTGTAGGTGTATATGACTTTCTTCTTTAAGATGAAACTAATCGGAGTTATATTAAACATTTTTCTTGCTCTTCCAAGCATTATCATTGCAGTGGGTGGGTGTTTCTGTTTAACAGTCCAAAAGAAATCAAATAAAACACACGCATTATTATTACTTATCAGTGATGCATTTGCTTTTTCAATGCACATGCTCATAATCCATTATATACTAATTTATAAGTATTAATTACTCAGTGATATGGTTCCATAAGTGTATTTATAAAGTTGCAGCCTGCATTGTTATAATGGTATTATATTATATTTACAATGACTTATTAGTAATGCAGAATTAGTTCTGTCAAATAACTGAATTGTTTTATATTGCCGTGTTGTGTTGACTTATAAACACTTATATATACTAACCTGTATAAATGCATTATTGATGCCGTTAAGTAAAGTGAAAGCATAGGATGCAGTTTTCCTAATTCAAATGGTAGGACATTATGAAGATGCGCTCATTATCCATTTTAACCCTTAAATGCAAGAGCGGATTCCAAATCTTCAATACTTATCTTGCTGGATCT
>NW_015775403.1:0-889 GCF_001515625.1 Sinocyclocheilus rhinocerous
CATTCCTGCTGGAATCAATCAATAAATCTGCCCAGTGAGTGACTGCATCAACCAGCTGGCTGCATGCTGCATGTTTATTTGCTAGTATGATTCACAGTGTGCATTTATGAGTCCGTTTGACTGTAGAGCCCAAAAAGTCATCATAGCTAAATGTAAGGTCACATTCACTTGGCCCTAATGCTCTAAAGCACTAACTTAAAAATGTTCCTGTACTTGAAGTTCAGAGTCTCTTAAAGGCTTCATTGAGGCATCCATTTTAAGGATATGTGGTACAGTAGAAAGATCTCTGACCTTGGATCAGGCCCGTTTTGCTGCACATGGCCACACTGCATGTGTACAGACAGAAGGCAACTGTTCTGAGGTCAGGAGATAGGCGGTTTGTTGGAAGAGGGATTAATGGGAGTTGAAGAGGAGGAAGAGGGGTGAGTCAGAGTGTTTTGAGGCGGTAGAGATGCCATGAATGTACCTTTAGCGCCCTCTGTTGACCAAATGGAGCATGACATCAAACATTCAGCTCTGGCTGTCTCCCTTTCCCAGTGTTGTTAGATCTGCATAATAGGTATTAGAGAAGATACAGAAAGCCTTTGACTGCAAGTTGTCTTTCTTGTTCAGGATGTAAATGGTTACGTGTTTTGAAGATGAAAGGACACTGACGTTATGAACACTAAAATATGCAGTTTCCACTGTGTCTCTCTTGTCTGCTCTGCTGAAAGCTCTGTGATTGGTGGAATACAAAATGAAAGGTCTGCCAAACCACTGTGGCCAGAAAGGAGAGAGAGAGAGAGAGAGAAGAGGTGGATGACAGCTTGATTCTCCAGAGCACACATCCTGAACCAAATTCTCTGCGATTTCAGTACTAGGCAAGTGGCATTTCACTGGCTTAGAAACA
>NW_015775404.1:0-890 GCF_001515625.1 Sinocyclocheilus rhinocerous
TATATTTGAATGGATTGTTATTGCTGCTTCCATAGACATCAGTGTATATATTACAAACTCTAAATGTATTATTTTACTAGTACTTATGTTTATTTAAATGTTTGAAACTTAAAATAAACACTGCATAATTGTGATTATATGACTAGCGCAGAGTGTGTTCGTCTCTGGCTCAGCGCCAGCCAAAGCACGAAAGCTGAGTTTCAATTTGGCAGTTATGTGACGTCACAGAACATTTGCAATCCCACATGTGGGACCGTACCGCTCAAAAGGTTAATATTTATCTAGGGAAAAGTATTTTAACATCACACTTCAGCTTCAGAGGTTCTGTAATATCATTTACAGAGTTCCACTGCTCCTCCCTGTGATGAACGTGGTTTGTTTAGCCTCGCTAAATTACAACAAGAAAGACAGAGAGCCAGAAATACACCAACGCACATGCATGCACAGCTGGCCCCTACGGAGTGATAAGGGCATTTGAGGTCTAACGGGCTACCGAGAGAATGACTGCCATGAGTTATAGGACTGACACACACACACAGACATAGCGAGGGATGACAGAAAAAGAGACATACACAGACAGAGAGAAACCACAATGGGGTGAGCCGGACAAAACAAGGCATGTTCGACATACAGCAGTCACACGCAAACTAGCGTTTAGGGAAATGCCTCCCACATCAGCTAGTCTCACGTAGTCAGACTTTTGAGAATCAGCATGAAGTCTGGTCCACATCGCCGTTTATTTTGGTCAAGAACTGCCCACTTAAACAGGAAGGGGCTGTTTGACCGGCATGAATAGTGAACAGCCACTGATTTTGAGGTTTATTGGCAATTATTCTTGCTTACTTGGTACTAAGTAACTGTAAATATCTAAATCTAATACTGCAAGCTTA
>NW_015775405.1:0-890 GCF_001515625.1 Sinocyclocheilus rhinocerous
ATAAAAAAAACAAACAAACTGAAGCAGACTGAGGTTCATTTAACCCTGGTTGCGGAATCACTGCCATCATAAACTGCGTATTCTGCAGCCTGGCTAAAAGTACCTGCCATATTAGCTCCAAAAATTGACAGAGCACTGGGCTCATTATTTTGAGATGCTGATTGAATCGTTGGAGGGGGCAGTTCAATGACTCAAGGAGGATGAGTGTTATCACTGTCGAGTCAGATAAGCTTACGGAGTGAAAATCAGACAACGAAAGACACTGCTGCTGCCTGTCAGATGACAAGGTGTCCATTTGTATTCTTCCCTGTTACTGAGCCTGCCAGACATTGCAATGACTAATAGTAAATGATGGACCACAGCTGAGTAAAAATGAATGTGATACAGAATGAAAACTGTCTTGCCACTATATTTATCTACAGGCTGAAATATTTATTTTACATTGTATAGCCTGTCCATGGTATGTTACAAATTGTGTGAACATGGCATTTGTCTGCCCAACAATATTAGGCTAGTGCTTGGTGATATGAAATTAGTGATCTTAAACGGAGTCATGGTGTTGACCTGTAATTTAAACCATAATTAGTGTTGCTTTGCTGTTAGTATTGCTCATATGAGGTGTTGGGGATTTGACCAAACTCACAATCTTTAATATTAAGCTACGGACATGAATGATATTTCAAATTGTGCAGTTTATCAAGGAACAATGAGTGATATTACTGTTCTAAGCAAGACTAAGCTAACAGGTTGTAATCCCTCTGTAAAGTAGTGTTTAGTTGCATAAAATGACATCTGACTTTATTGATCTAGTAAGTTTGAAGCTTCCAATTTAGTAAAAAGTTGTGGTGCTCATTTTACACTTTGCATTTTGGTTTATCCTGTCATAGTTG
>NW_015775406.1:0-890 GCF_001515625.1 Sinocyclocheilus rhinocerous
TGGCTTTCAGCAATGTGATTAATGTTCAATACGCTGAAAAAAATGGTGTTGGATTTACTCTGAAACATTTTCACTCAAGTTAAAATTGAAAGACTGAAAGAGTATTTTCTTGTAAAACATACTCCAGTAATCTTCAAAAATATATTTTTTTACAGTGTACTGTCAATGAATGATACAAGCTTAATATAAAACACTGTACATTCAATTTTAACATTTAGTTCAACAAATCCTAGAATAAATACAACAACAGATTAGATTAATATTTCAAATGCATTGCAGAGTTTAACAAATAAATCAGAGGGATTTAACAAATTATGAATTTAACAATAGACAATCTTTACCATGGCACGCACTGGATAAAGGTGATAGATCACATTTTCAAACTTTCAAAACAGTATAATGGAGTTTTTGTCTGCTTATAGTTTTTTTTTCAGATAGATGTTTCGTCAGCTGAACAATCAGTATGTTGTTAGATGCCAGTACAAGCCATTGAACACACTATACTTCAGTCCCTCACAGCCTCATTTTCATTTTTTTTTAAACAAAAGTTAAATATACTGCTACACTGAAGATCTATAGCAATGATTTATCTGTGATACAAAAACAAAAACAAACACTAATTCCTACCTTGTGATTTACAGGGTGTTGTTGCTTGTCCTTTCTGTTATCATTATTGTGATCAACAGTGATTCCAAAACATTTGTTCCAAAAGAATACTATCAGGACCATAAACTGTTTGGTTACTGATATTCTTCATGATATCTTCTTTTATGCTCAACAGAAGTAATGAACTTATACAGGTTTAGAACAACTGGAGGTTGAGTAAATGATGACAGACTTTTCATTTTGGGATAAACTATCGCTTTACCCTTGAGAACACCTCTTGGAAA
>NW_015775407.1:0-890 GCF_001515625.1 Sinocyclocheilus rhinocerous
TCTTTTATTTAGAATGTGACCAGAATAGCTTGTTTTAATACCACTGTTAACACTATATGTAGATACTTCACTTACTGGAAATAATAAAATGGGTGTGCCAAATAGTTCTTGATCCACTACTGGCAAGATTAGAGAAAAGTACTGCCTAAATCAGATAACTGTCTTTCCATTGAAAGCCATACAGTATATTTAAAACTTGCAGTCAGAATAGAATGCATTAGTGCCTGACCACTTTTCAGCTGCGTTGGTTTCGTTGGTTTTCAAAAAATCGGACAAGAAGGCAAAGGTCTTTGCACTTAACGGCTTTATTGAGGGAAAGAACTACAATTCCATAAAGCATAAAGCGAATGACAATCAAATTAAAAACTGGTGAAATAGAAAACAATTTTCATCATTTCCTCAATTAAAGTTGTTGATTATATTTATAGAAACAATATGGTTATTGTAGTTTTTCATCTTGAATTCCAATGTCTAACAAGATAAAAATATGCAAACAGATGTTTGGCTTGCTGTTTGGCTATAAATCTGACATGACTTTTCGATGGCATCATTTTTTAATTGAACGCAAACATGGATGATATTTGGGAGAAGAGAAAATGATTAGTGAATAACTTCAAATTTAAAGGTGTTCTCTATATACAACTTTTACCTATTAAATTTTTGCAATTCTGTTTAGTCATGCTAATTGCTAAATTGATGTTAATTTACTGATGCTACTTTTCCATAGTTTTTCTATGTAAACACACGTTTTGAACATTGCACTTGCGTCTATTTTTGTCAGCATCTCATGCATGACACATTGTTCTAAAAATGTGGCGCTCAAGTTAAAATAAGTTTGACTTTTAAAAAAACGTGAGACCATTGCCAGGGTCTTGTGTGTGTGTGTGTGT
>NW_015775408.1:0-884 GCF_001515625.1 Sinocyclocheilus rhinocerous
CACATCAGTCCAGTAGGTGGCAGTATGCGCACTCAGATCTGTGAACTGCCAGAAATGAACAGAAGAACTTCCTCGAAGAAGACTCTGGAAGAATCATGGCGGTGGATAAGAAAGATGCGCGTTCAGGGAAAGCTCCTAAAAAAGAGTCGCAGCCTTTAATTATCGCCAAAACTCCAGCAGAGAAGCAGCGCCTAAAGTTGGAGAGATTGATGCGAAACTCCGTGAGTTTACCTTTTACCTCGAGATAGCGGTTTTGTTTGGAGTAGTAAGTCATGCTAATGATGCTACTGAACTGTTGCAGAAGCATTGAACATAAACCGTACTGAGTTTGATATTTTGGTTTTAAAGGATAAACCTGCGTCCATACCAGAGAAACCTAAGGAGTGGAATCCACGCGCTCCGCCAGAGTTTGTGCGGGATGTGATGGGTTTGTGTTGTTTCTTTGCTTTCTCAGATCTAGGTATGAAGTTAAATTGAATCGTAACTTAGTCTAGTTTTACTTCATTCAATATGGATTTTCCAAAAGGATATTTATATTATCGATTTGTTTTTGTTCTTAGGAACATTTTGTATTAATCAGACTAAACCGAGTAACAACCTAATTTTCCTTATTTTCAAACGGCTTTAAAGTACATTTAAAATCTGCAAAGTTTTTAAAAAGTCAATAAGCCCTAAGAACTGTATCTCTGTTAAATGACTTTAACTTATGTTAGTGATGCCCTTTAATTTGAGTTTCATCCTTTTCTGTTTAATTTAAGGTATTGCTGTGTTTCTGTTTGTGCTTGCAAATAAATAAATAAATCTATCTATCTATCTATCTATCTATCTATCTATATATCTCAGTGGCGTGCGGTGGTGTTTTAAAATGAGGAGGCAGTTATATA
>NW_015775409.1:0-890 GCF_001515625.1 Sinocyclocheilus rhinocerous
CATAACATGAGATTATTTTTTATCAAATTCATTGTGTTAAATAGACCAAATTGAATAATATCTGGAGCAAATTTGTCAAAATGTGTAAATTCAGTCCATCAATCAATGCAGGCCCATTATATTACATGTTAATTACATTAGCAACAACAATCAACTGCAGTGATTCTGATCCAGTATGAATTTTAAAAACAACAATATTAAAGAGTATCCTGGCTAAAGGAGAATGTGTTTGATTAAAGCAATAAACAAACTATTATATATAATACTTTATTGATGAAAATTGACAATTTATCCAATTTGTTTTCTTCAAAATACACTGTAAAACTATTAACCTTAAAAAACACATCTGTTTTTTAAGGTTAAAATCACTTCTTTAATACTTTCTAACATGGCAAATTATGTTTGTGCAAATTACACAAGATTATATTCTATAAAATAAGATAATATTTTACAGTGTATACATGAACCACATACATTTCACATTTTACTTTCAACATGCAGTGGAATAATACATAACTAAAGTTTTTACCATTTACAGTAATCTTTATCTCTTCGATTGTTAAATGCAGTTACAGGTTCACTGCAGTCATCAGTTCAAAGGCAGGGAAATAATTTTATATACCGTAATAATTTGCCTCACTGAATTCTGTAACAGATTACTGATCAGTGAACACATTACGAGGCCTGTTTAGTACAGGAGAATGTGGAGAATGTGCTTTTTGCACTTCCATCTTAATTTTACTACATGCTTTGGCATGAAATTACATCCAATCATAATGTCAATGGTTTATAGCAGCCATATTGGAATAATCTTGCCTTTTAACTCTGTACCCAGTGAGTTATTAATTCTATAATTTGAAAAATATTAATAAATAAAAACACATTTCTTT
>NW_015775410.1:0-890 GCF_001515625.1 Sinocyclocheilus rhinocerous
TTTTTATTAAATATATGTTTCTGTGTAGATGATTCCTCCCAGAGGCTGTGCCTACATTGTCATGGTGCACAGACAAGATGCCAACACGGCCCTGAATAAACTCAGCAGAGGGGTTGTTAAAGTCAACCAGAAAACTATTAAGGTACCGTAACCAACCTTTTCTTCCTGTCGGCAATGTTTTTGGGTTAAGATTCTTGGTCTAGAGGTATTATTGCTCATTATATGACTCTCTTGAATACATTTAGCATATGCTTTTATTCAAACCAAGAACACAAGCAATTTGTTATAGAACCAACAATATTGATAGTATACAGTGCCAGGCTTATTAGAAAGCTAGATTAGGAGACAATGCTTAATGAATGGTAAGTCATAGCATTCTGTGGATGAATAAATTTGTATAATTGACCGTTGCCTTAGAACTCAATTTACTACATAGCCGTGCTAGTTTTACGTCTCTTGCATCACTCTTCTCACGTAATTAATTTCATGGGTAAGTAAGAAGTTAATTTTGATAATCACCGTCTTTATCATTTTATTTCTGTGAATACACTTCCAGATGGTTTCTAGTTAGACACAAATCCACACTTTAAATAGTCATAATGTGTTGTGTTTGCTGTTGGATTGATTGTGTTACTTTACTGATTGTCCCAGATATCATGTTTGCATGTGTAGTAGCTTGTTTTGAATCTGTGTGGCAGTTGTTTGACTTGTTGTCCTTGATCAGATCGCATGGGCGTTGAATAAGGGCATAAAGATGGACTTGAAGAAGTTTTGGGACATGGAGCGGGGCGTCACGTATATCCCATGGGATAAAGTGAAACCCAGTGATATTCGAAGTCTTCAGGAAGGAGGCATGCTTGACGCTGAAACACTCAAACCAGGTAAACACC
>NW_015775411.1:0-890 GCF_001515625.1 Sinocyclocheilus rhinocerous
ACCATTTCCAAAGGAGCTTTTCATATGGCAAAAATGAAAACTTCCACTCAGTTGAAATATCTGACACCCTTTTACAGTTATGTTTACTGTATCTGAGCAGACTAGAGAGAGCAAAACAGAAAGGAGCTTTAGAATAGGCTAACATGTCACCTAATGTGTAAACAGAGCGATACATATTTCTCATCTCTGGTATCACTTTTCTGCTCTCTGTCTGTCTGTCTGTCTCTCTCTCTCAGACACTAGTCCCAAGTTGTTTGCACGTTGTTTAAGTGCTGTCCTCACACTAGCATTCCACCTCGCATCATCGTCGCCTCAAACGAGGAGAGAGAGGGTGAGGCAAAACCACAGAAGTGACGGAAGTGTCAATTGTGGTGGCTGAGAGATGTGGACTTCCACATTCTTTCACGATCCGAGCAGTCGAGCTCCAGCTGAGAGGCAAGTCGTGGCCATGCTTTATTTATCTCTTCGTTTTTGTGGTTTCACCGACGCTCCCGCCCAATATTGCCACATGCGATAGGTTCTTCTCATTGACACATCAGGAGACTGAATGCCTGTTTAATACCTCTCTTTATACCTTTTTCTTGGTTCTAAGCATAAAAAACAGTGGCTGCGCTGAAAATAAGCACACAATATCGCTGCTTTGGGATTGTGTGTCTGTTTTATCCTCCGCAGTCTTTGCATGTGGTAACGGTTTGGTTTTCTTTCAACTCGAAACAGAATCATTTGCCAGCAAATTTAAACACCATAAGAGGGCACTACTGGAGGATCTCCAGACAAACCGAATGAAAAGAGCACACTGTAACTCAACTCCACTTTTATAATCATGTCTAAATCAACTACAGTTAATCTGAGGTGAGGCCAAGTCTGTGATCTTACAATCCGATGGAAGC
>NW_015775412.1:0-890 GCF_001515625.1 Sinocyclocheilus rhinocerous
TCTGGTGAACTGGCACATAAAGCCTCATTAAGCTGGTGAAAATAAGAGCAGAATATATCAAATTAATATAACGTAATGATTTTCATTTATTATTATGCATATTATTTATTAAATATTATTTATAAAACATTTTTAAATGTATATACAATTAAATATCAGTATTCAAGGATTCTAAATTTACAAGAACAATTTAGTGCTTAGTATTTCGTGTGTTTAAACAAAATGAACACCCTACCTGAAGATGCAGGCCAACACCAAGGGTATTTCCGAAGCGACTAGTATTGACTCTGGAAGGCTTGAGTTGTAAACAAAATACACTGACTGTTAGCCAGGATGTGCTGCTGGAACTGAGTGTAAGAGCAAACAAACAGCATATGAAAGCTGACAGCTACCTTTGGTGGAGGTTCACTAAACTTGGCCTCCAGGATCCGGGTGTTACGGGCTTTGTCTCTCTCTCTCTCCACCTCCAACTCCTTCTCCATTTGGTGGACATCACTGTTAAAAAGAGCAAGGTAGTAAAAACAATGGGAAAAGATTAATCTTTTTGACCAAAGAAATAAACATTTCAGTCAATGCAGTCCTCTCACATAAAAAAAGGTTGCATATTAATAACATTGATTACACTGCTGAGTGATTTAACTCAGAATCATCAAAATACAGCAGGTAATATTAGGCTTTTTTATTATTTTTTTAAATAAACAAAAAAAAAAATTTCTATTATTATTATTATAGAGCATGAAGGGAGAAACCTGATGTTGCAGGCTAGTTCTGTGAAGGTGGGTCTCTCGGGGGGGTCGTAGCTCCAGCAGCGGGTCATAAGAGAGTACAGGGCAGGAGGGCACTGATCAGGTTTGGGCAGCCTGTTGCCCTGTTCCAGCTGGTTAATCACA
>NW_015775413.1:0-890 GCF_001515625.1 Sinocyclocheilus rhinocerous
AACTCCCTGGCAACCACCCACGACACCCTAGCAACCAGTAAAAGAGCTCAAGCTCCAGCTGCAGCTTTAGCATCTCATCCGCAACGATAAATGCTAACAATACGCTGCTATCACCTGACCATGTTACATGCAGAGCAGCGTCCGGATATCATCTCAGAATGCAAAACCACTGACCGTCTGAGTCAAGATATAAGAAGAGATATCTAATTTAAGGTCATTCGTCACACTGGAAATGAAAGGTCTGGAGAAACGCACTGCATTGTGGGATACTGTATCTCATGCAGTGTGCTGCTCTGTTGTAAACCCTGCACTGCAGATCTAGCATGAATACCACATTATGCTATTCTGAACACAGCACATATGACGCATATCTGCAGCCTATTGTTTAGTAATATAGTGTTCGCTCATTACTAATTAATTTCACCTCTAATTGCATTAATCCACATAATCTGTCCATCAGTAGGCAGTTTTCCCTCACAGATGGAATGAATTCTCTGATGCTTTAAAAACCGGTTACGAATCAGTCAAACAAAAGAACACAAACTCGTCGCAAGAGGAACTTCCTGACGTCTTTAACGACATAAATGCAGAACATCAGGATGGAGACCTTGAAACCACGAGCGGAGGCTGACTTTCACAAGCAGTCTCTTCACATCAGCTTTCAGATAAACATGTGAAACCCCTCCTGCTGATGCAGCATCTGCCGACCTCACAATAACAGCCACAGCGTTAACATTAATGATGATGTGATGTCGTTCCTGCAAGCTGACAGAAACAGGACAGACAAATGTGTCTTCTCTCATCGGCCGTCCATTAAACACACAGAATGACTGACAGGCAGAGAGCGCCTCCTCTCTGTGCTGTTCTCAGTTCAGTTCTGCTGTGTTTCT
>NW_015775414.1:0-890 GCF_001515625.1 Sinocyclocheilus rhinocerous
GAGGAGGAGGATGGGAAGCTATCTGCTAACGCAAGGATGCTTTACTGCAAATAAACCTCTAACGTTAACTCATCCATGCTCTCGATTTTACCTCATTTAACGGAACGCCGCTCAATTTTACCGCTCAATTTTCAATCATTGTAGCCTTGAAGAGACCATTTTATAAAGACTTGCAGAAATTTAGACTTAGCTTCGCTAGCTAAGCAGCTGTTGGCTTGACTGTCAGTGGATATTTTCAGCAAACGGGGGATTTACAGCAAAATAACACACGGATCAGGCCGGTAATGAGTGTAAATGAGACATCTGGAGTCCTGAGGGAATGAATTCGCCGGACAGATTAAACGACACATTTTATCAAATGAAATGAATTAATAAACGCTCGTGTATCTATGTGTGTAGATGCAAAGGTGGCCGCTGCCCAACAAACATTTCCTAAAAACCTATCCGGCGACCAAAAATAAAACTTAACCACGTAAACTAAAATCTAAACAGCCGAACAAACTTAAACCCAACATCACAGCAATGGCTGAAGAGGCGTTTCCTTTGCATTATCTGGTGTGGAACAATCAATATCTAGAACTGGACCGAGAGCTTCAGATAAAGCAGGTAACGTTAGATGGAGTAGTTTAAACTGTTTAGTATCTTAAAGCCTGGGCTGTTTCCTCTATAAAGCCGTGTGTTTTGTATTTGAATGTATGTATTACAGCACGACACAGGGCGGCTGGATCCGCGCGGGCGCACTGCGCTCGAGCTGTCCGTGTGTCTCGGGCACCTGGAGTCCACGCGCGTCTTACTGAGACACAACGCGGATCCGACGCACAGCAACACACAGGGATGGACAGGTACACGAGTCATTTAAAGGGATACTTCACCCACAGATCAAGCTTGGC
>NW_015775415.1:0-890 GCF_001515625.1 Sinocyclocheilus rhinocerous
AGCACCGGTCTCATTGTAGTGGGTCCACCACACTAGCAGAGGGTTTAGATCATTATTGCCTCATTGTTTTGATACAATTTTGGAGAGCGGATGATGGATGGATGGATAATCGGATGAGTAAAGGAGTTTTGGTAGCCTAGCGCATGAGGATAATGGATGGACTGCAAAAACACATGGAAAGGATAAGGCAAAGTGAGTTTTGAACATGTTTTAAGATGGAATTTGGGAAAAGTTTTCAGTCTTTACATATTTAGATAGCTGACATTGTTGAGTAATTGACAGTGATGTGGTATGTTATAATTCACCTAAAGTTATATTAAACAGCATTGTTTTTTATAATTATATATTAATTTAGAAAGACTTACTTTCTTATTTAGTTACATATAAAAAAATACTAATTAAAATTATATATTTTTTTACATTTTAAATATTTGATTTGCACATTTAGTATGTGCAAATTAAATCTTTTAAATATTGTAATTTTTTTTTAATTGTTGGTAAAAGTTTAAATGGTACATTTTTAAATGTACAAATTAAACATTTAAAAATACAAAAACACTAAAATATTTCAACAAATAAGTTAATTACACACAATTTAAATTTTGAAATATTTTTTAAAATAAATTATATATATATTAAATTTTATGTTTGAATGTTTAATTTGTACTCTTTTTTTAATTTGTTATTTTCTTTACATTGTAAATTAATTTACATTTTTTTATTTTTACATTTTACATTTACAAATATATGTAGTTTATGATAAATTAATATTTTAGATACAGATTAAAATTTTAAATAAATTTTTTAATAAATAACATTTAAATACTAAAGCTTTTACCTGTTATACTTTTGGAATGTAAAAAAAAAATTGCACAAGCGACTTTTTAAAC
>NW_015775416.1:0-889 GCF_001515625.1 Sinocyclocheilus rhinocerous
TATCAACATTGGCTACCAGAAATCACTTACTCTGCCTTTAACTGGGAGCTGGTACTGTCATAGGTTTGAGTCTATTTACTGACTGGTTGTTCATATGACACCATGTAATTAAAAATATATATTCACAACACAGTTTTATTTAAATTATTATGAAGAATTATTTATTTAATTGTTATAAAAAATATATATTTTTAAATCAAATAAACAAAACATATTGAAATAAAAAATATTCAAATACTTTTTTTTGACTATACCATGTTTAAACAATAAGGTTTTTTTCAAACAAAATTCATACTAAATACAACTAAATATACCCCAAATAGACCCCTAGAATATTTTTCCCTAATAATGTTTAGTCTAGAGCCTTAGCCACGGTTTACCTTAACATTGCTTGTAAATCACTGACAACTCTAAAAGCCTATTTCAAGTGTACATTTTCATCAAAATTCAATTTAATAGGCCCCACGAGGTAAAAATGTAAAGCTTTACAGTTGGTGAGAATTTTTTGGCACTGAATAAACCTGTCGGCTGAACTAACTGTAGCACAATATGCAGGATTTATGGATGAACTGATTAAATATAGATAACCACATTGCAGCCATATGTATTTACAGTCTTGCATTTCTTACCGCCAACATTAATTTAAATCAAACTCACAGCGGCACTAAAAGCTTGCACTTACAGTTACAAATTGAATTACTTTTTATTACAGGAGTGACACGCATTGGTCGTGATGATGCCCCTGTACCTCAGGACATCACTATTGAGGGTCCCGGCATTGAAGCCGAACACTGCAGGATTGAGAACAGAGGAGGGGTCGTCACTCTTGACCCATGCAGACACCTGTGTTCACTCGATGGAGTTCCTGTTACCAGACCCACACAACTTA
>NW_015775417.1:0-890 GCF_001515625.1 Sinocyclocheilus rhinocerous
ACTGTAAACCACGGCTTCTTGGGGCTTATTGCTTTAACATCACGATTTTCTGTAAAGCTGCTTTTAAACAATGTGTAACTATTAGACAAAAAGTGTGCAACAAATGTTATCAGAGTTGAGAGTACTTATTAGAAACTGTTATTATTAGTTCAAATCTATCTAACAGGCCAAAATATTTAATAATCTGTAATATTAATAACACCACCAATTATCTAGAATAATTAATATCTATTTAATACTTCATTACTTTAATAAAGAAATGTTCAAATCTCCACAGAAAGCTGTGAAAGCAGTTGTGTGGGCCTGGTGAGCAGACAGAATAGAAAGCTAAGGACTTACGTCTTGTCAAAATACGTAGTGTGGAGCGAATGAGAGAACTTGGTTGCGCTGCTGTTGATGAGGCTTCCATTTCCTGTTGTGTAATTTTTCCTTGCTGCCTGGTCCTTGGCGAAGTTCCTACAGGCAGCTAGTTTAGACTCAAGAGCCTGCATAAAAACAGACATCCCATGTTTTTGCATTAGTATCTAATTTTAGTTCGAGTCCATTCTGATACGAGATCACAATAAGTTCTTTCTAAGTGTTAAAGTGAAACGCATGTAGTCATTCAGGAATTTACCCCAACTTTCCGCAGAAGATCACCAACAATGTTAAGAGCCGAGATCCGTGCAGACGGTGTGAGGGGGGAGCTTCCACAGCCATTGGTCAACGCTTTGGAGGAAAGAAAAAAAAAAATGAATGTAACTGCTGGCAGTCAGACTGTTAAAGAGTGTGAGTGAAAAATATTGCATTGAGTTTCAATAGCCAATGTGGTCATGACAATTAGAGAACAAGGTGACCAATATAATGATAATATACAATACACAAAATGCTGATATATAATACACATGATA
>NW_015775418.1:0-888 GCF_001515625.1 Sinocyclocheilus rhinocerous
TAAACATCACATTTTCATTTTTGGGTGAACTATCCCTTTAATATTCAGCAATATCATTGATTTGACTGCAGTGACACTGTCAGATGAGAACAAATCTTGAATTGAATTGAGCTGAATAAACATCATTGTGATTTTTCACTGAATCACACACAGCCTCTCTCTGAATGCAAGTATAACTGCCCTAAAAAGACCGGTTGCTTTGTGCTCAGCTTCTTTTGTGGCACTCGCTCCTTCCTCACTGGTCATTGTTAGGTTGCTTCCCAGGAAGTGCAGATTTATATCAGAAAATGATTGCTCTGCTTCCTGTCGTGACTCCTCAACTAAACTCCAGTATATTTTCCTCCATTCTGTTTTAGTGAGCCGTTTCTTCTGCTGTTTGTGCTGCTTCACTTTCTCATCCAGTTTCTGCTTCTGAATCTCCTGAATGCATTTCTCTGTTTCATCAAACATGTCACTTGAAAAGTGCGTCCCTCCATTTTCTTCCATCATGGTCTCTATTTTACTGATCAGATCTTTGAACTGTGGGAAACCAGCAGACTCATTGTCCAGACAGAAGAGCCGGTTTCCACAGCTCTGTACAAGTTCTTTAAGATCTGGATCACCTCTCTGCAGATACTGCTCAATGGTTTCATTTTGCTTCTCTAACTGATCTTTGTAAGTGAAGAGGATCATGGTGTATTTTAGTATCTGTTCTCCAAACACATCTTTGAGATGTTGCACTGTATTTTTCTCCTCCTCAGTGAATCGACCCACTCTAATGATGATAATAAAAGCATGTGGTCCAGGAGAGGTGAATGTTACACATTTCACTATTTCTCTTTGAACCTGCTGTTTACTGAGTTCAGTATCATAAAGTCCAGGAGTGTCAATCACTGATATTTCTTTACC
>NW_015775419.1:0-890 GCF_001515625.1 Sinocyclocheilus rhinocerous
CACAATGTTCTAGCTTCAGAGTGTTCTAGTTTCACATGGCTCTAGCGTCACAATGTTCTAGCTTCACAACGCTCTAGATTCACATCAATCTAGCACAACGTTCTACCTTTAGAATGTTCTAGCTTCACAACATATTTATGCACTCTGGTTTCTGTTTACAAAGGCATACAAGATATTTCTATTTACAATGTGTTTTTGCAACATTGAACATTGTAACCAATCACAGAAATGTCTGTTAAGTGTATAAAAGCAGTGACCAATCAGAAGTGTTAGTCAGAATCCTTTCAGTACCACTTGTATTGCTGAACCAACTCAGTTCTACATGCTTGTGAATGCTTTCATTATAGCAAACAAACTGTAGAAGCAAGATTTATTGTCCAGTGTAGACCGCTTCATTGATTATAATGGGAGATTTCACAAGAGTGTAGAACTCTCTTGAAATTTGCATCTTCATCACTTTTTTCACCTAATGAGCTTGCATCTCTGACATTGTGTAGGTAATGTAAAAGTGTAGGTTTACAGATCTGCCTGTTTTTCTCTCAAACTCATCTGCCTGGCAGAGGGTGGACATTTTCACATCTCACTAACCCTCAATGTGTACTTGTCACAACCAATACATCTGTGACTCTGAATTAAACCCTGTGCTGGAAAAAAAAAATACATGAGGTCACATTGGAGTTTTGTCTAGGTCAATTGTGATATGCTATGGTGCGTGCGTGTGAGTGTTTTTATGTGTGTGTGTGATCACTGTGATTAATGGCAAATCAAAAAGCAGCCGGGATTTTTAACGCGCTCTAGCTCTTCAATAAAAGCTTTATACTGTGCTGCGATTTGCTCTTTAAAATTACCACAAAACCACAAGAGCATTCAGCATGAGCTAATGACAGTCA
>NW_015775420.1:0-890 GCF_001515625.1 Sinocyclocheilus rhinocerous
TTCAGGGATTTGACACTGCTATTCAAGCCCTCTGGTTGCCATGGCACCGGCTGCCTTATAAGGGTAATAGAGTCAAAGAGCAGTGAGTGGGCTGTAGCCACTCTACACAAACAACCAGGAATGCGTTACCACACACACACACACACACACACAGTTAACCCCTCCAGGGATGACCATAGGTACACTCAGTATGCATCTAGGGATGGAGAAGACCTCCTTAGTGAAGATCTAAACATTAGAAGATGTGTCAGTGTGATTAAAATCAGTTCACAATGCAGAATATAGCCAAAGAGTTTAGTTTTACAACTGTAGACAGTTCCTCAGCAAACTTCAGCTTGGACGTTGTCTTCAAAAACACTAGCATTTCATCCTGTTTCACCAATCATCGTGTAATATTGTGAAAGAAGTCATTATTTTATGTGGATGTATTTTTACTGAGTTGGTGTTTTGGTGCAGTAGAGCTTTGAGCTGCTTTGTTAATCTGATTTAGAGCTTTTTTAGACCACTCTCTGTGGAGGAAGCTCTCAGAAATATTTTTGTCTCCTCATCTGATTGTTTTGGCTTTTGCACTGCTGAAAGAGATGTCTTGAAGCAAGCAAAGCTGGTCTTAATTGAAGGATGGTCTGGCTGGTTTCTCAGCAAACAGGTTCAGGTGGTAAAATTGGTTGTACAACCCAAAAAGTTACTTTTAAAAGCTCAAATAAAATTCAAAAGTTAGAAAATTTGTAAAGACTGTAAAGAAAATAAATAGCTTTTTAACTTAATGGTTGCACCACTTTTATTTATTTATTTTTTGTTGCTAAAATTTGTTGAAAGTCGTGTAACTTTTTAAAAATAAATTAAGGTACATTTCTATAAACATGACACAGGATTTGTAAACTATACTTTTT
>NW_015775421.1:0-890 GCF_001515625.1 Sinocyclocheilus rhinocerous
GTATTTTAACTTCGGCCTACTCCATCCTTGAGCCTGGGCCTCGCCTGAATCACTTCCCCATGGAGAGGCTGTGCAGGCTGGCTGTGGAAGCAGGGAGAGGCTGGCAGAGGGAGCAGGGGCAAGGCATGCCGGGGAAATGCCTGTAGCCGCTGGAGAGATGCAGAGGGTCTTTCAGCAGGGTGGGAAGAGGTGGAGCAGGGAAACCCAGATAGCCAGCCGAGGGTGGAGAATGAGGGGCCACCGTCGGTGTGGAGGTGTGCTGGGAAGTGCTGCCCACCAGAGAGTGCAGAGATGGGGCAAGCGAGAGCAGCGGCAACTGGGATGCCGGAGCAGCCGAAGTTCGCAGTAGAACCCGTCTAGCCGAGTGACTCTGACCACTGGCTCCATAAATATCACCTACTAGCTTCTTCATCTCCTCCAGAGAGCTGGACAGCATGAGGATGTAGTTTCTGGCGAGGAGCAGGGTGGAGATTTTGGACAGCTTGCGCACAGACGGGCCCTGCGCATAGGGCATCACCTCACGGAGCCCGTCCATGGCCTGGTTGAGGTCGTGCATGCGTTTGCGCTCGCGGCTGTTCACTTTGAGACGTAGATCTTGCAGGCCATCTTTGGAGAGATCGGCCCGTGCGCAGCTCTTTCCGCCGGATCCGGTGCTCTGTGGTGATTTTTCAGACCTGGGCTGCCCCGTTTCTCTATCTGCGCAGTAAGCTTGAAACACCTTGTTGGAGAAAAAGCTGGAGTCCACAGCCAGCTCGGGTGAAGAAGACCGACTGCATGTGGAGCTTGCATCAGAATCCATCTTAAAGTTGTTTCCCCAAAGTCTTGGTTGAGATTTTGCAATCTTCTCAAGAACAATCCACTTGCGCAAAGTTTAAAAAGTCAACCTAAGA
>NW_015775422.1:0-890 GCF_001515625.1 Sinocyclocheilus rhinocerous
CTGAGTTTGAGGACCTGAGAGACTCAACCCTCTGTCGTCTCCGTCGCCGTTGGCAACAGCAGAACCGCCACGGGCTTCCATTCAGAGGAGAATTCATCTGAGAAACGCTCGTGGAATCTGCAGTACTCTTGTTCATTTGCAGGACGTCACCTGTTTTTGACCAATAGCATCCAGCAGCTGAAGTTTAAAGGACTAGATGTTAAACCCACTGTGAGGAACTTTAATGAGAACATGACATGATCAGATGTTGCATGAATATTCATGAGCTCTCACCTGTTAATGTCATTTGTGGTTATTTTCTCTTTCTGTGCAGGTCTCTCACATCTATTATTAACCTATTTTTAATTTAACAGGACTCTTTTTACATCACATTTAGCTTAGGTGGTTATTTGACATGCGTTTGCTTGTATAGTTTATTCACTCTGTTCTTTTTTTAACATTTGAAGGCTGCAGGAACTATGAAGTTTGTTTTATAAATGCGAGTTTTTCATGAAGACTTTCATAATGGTGGTCTCCATTAAAAATCTTTCGTAACAGGAATGTGTACATTTATTGACTGCTGAATCTGTGACTAATTTGTTTTAATAGGATTTTGATGTATTACTGAAATAAACATTAACTGATATAAAATATAGCTTTTTATTCAGCTAGTTGCAACGACCATTTTTCAAATTTTTGTTTAGTTTGATGAAGTGCTATTATTAAATAAACTAAAAATAAAACAAACAAAATTAATAAAAACTATGTATACACATTTAAAATAAATAATAAAAATGACAAACACAACAAAATTTATAAAATTAAAACACAAAAATATAAAAATAAAATAATTTATGATATTAACAAAAGCTATAATAGTATAGCAATAATACTCTAAATAAATAAATAAA
>NW_015775423.1:0-890 GCF_001515625.1 Sinocyclocheilus rhinocerous
AGCACTGGGTTGTATTTAACCCAGCATTTTTTAGAGTGCATAATTACTCCTATAATCTTCAAAATATGGTGAAAGTGTGCTGCTAAATGTACTGACAAGCATTTGCTGTATGATAAACTACAATATATTTAAATGTAATTTCTACTGAATATTTTATGTGATGTATTTAAATATAGTAGTAATGTAAAGTTAATTATTACGCATTTGTAATGAAACTGCAATTTAGTACATTTAAAACTTGTGTTAAGGAACAGTCATGAAAGTGTGAGTTTTAAATCAATAATATTATATTATCTGCAAGTATACTACATGTTTACTTAAGCACATTTCTTGGGTCAGTATCACTATTGCACGTTTAATTATTACTAATTAACTCGCATGTACATTAAATTAACGTGAATGAATCACCAAATCATGTGACCAAAGGAAGCAGGCACCTTGGCGAGAAGTATATTATTATTATCTTGTTATTATGATATCTGTTCCATCATATCATATAGACATTTGGGATTTGAAAATGTCCATTCTCTGATGTCTGGCTCGTCTAAAGTTGGCACTATCTGTGTCCCCACAGACCTTCATACAGAAGCCGTACAAGCAGCCTTGGCAAAGTATAAAGAGAGAAAGATGCCGATGCCCTCCAAGAGACGCTCTGTTCTAGTGCAGTCTTCAGTTGAAGCATGCACTCCCCCAGGTAAACACACACACACATGCCAGAGACACACAGTTAGGAATTTTATGGGAGCATTTTCTATGAAGGCTATAGCAGAAAATGTTTTGGAAGCATTTTAACTTTATATTTTAATTTTTCAGCTGACAGCAGTTGACAATGTGCATTTCAGTGTTTGATAGTATCAAGATGTTTTGATCTTCTGAGCCTTGAGAGAACA
>NW_015775424.1:0-886 GCF_001515625.1 Sinocyclocheilus rhinocerous
AGAGAAAGGAAAAATTGAAATCGCATCATATGACCCCTTTACGTAGGTAATAACCTCCAGTGGTTAATTCCCATTAGCACCATGACAAAGACCCCTCCGGCTGCTTTTCAAACCTCTTTCCCTGTTTTTCTTTTTACCACATTTTTTCCCCTACTCTCTTTCTCTTTCTCACTCTCTCTCCTTTATTTTCACTTTAATCGTGTTCTGAATGCTGTTCAGTTGTAGGTTTTTGATGAGAGAAAAGCATCAATCCTGGGCTTTCTTTTAAAGGTTTTACATAATTGATCAACATGGTTTAGGGCGCTGGTCATTTTCTGATCCTCCTATCTTTTATTCAGCCCAACAGCACATGAAAACTCTGAAAAGTTTAATCAGGGAAGTAGGTCTTACTTATCCAGACCAGGTATGACCATTAGACTTGAATGCACAATTAGTTTCTGCTGGTTAAGCCTCTCTCTCTCTCTCTCTCTCTCTTATTGTTCTGACATTCTGTCATTCTATTTATCGTTCTATCATTACATCCATCCATCCATCATCTATCTATCGTTATATTTATTTATCGTTCTGTCAGTAAAAGGTTGACATTGACCACGGATGTGCACGTTCACTCCACAAGGAGTATGGTGACATTTTCAGCATTGTGAGGGATGGCTTTGGGCAATATTAATGAGCCTGTGCAATTTTATCATTTGGATGTCACTGTGACTCAGTTGGGGCTTAGGATGACTTGAGATGTTTATTTCTGCTGATATGTTGTCATTTATGGTATTAACAAATCAAAAGTCAGAGGATCATGCAAGGCATGACCAAATGACCTTTTGATAAACAGGTCAGTGGATGAGCTTAGGGATGTAACGATTACCGGTTTGACGATAAATCATGATAA
>NW_015775425.1:0-890 GCF_001515625.1 Sinocyclocheilus rhinocerous
GTGTGTGTGTGTGTGTGTGTGTAAAAGTGGCACATTGAGAGAATGGAAAATGACACATACTGTCATCCTGTGAAGGTACATGGGTTCATTATATTCACTGTTATTGAAAGAGTAAAGCAATTACACCTGTCTGTGGTGGGGGTCGGTTATCAACGCACAAGACAATTGTCAAAAGGACAAAATGCACGTGAATTTCTCACAACCCTCCTTTTTCTGTTTCTCCTACTTTCTGACTTATGCTGTCAATTCTTGGTGGTGAATTCAAATCAACAATGAATAAATGTTACACTGAAAATGTCAGTGTAACATTTGAAAATGTCATTTTTTTAACACACAATGCACTCCTGCTAGCTCTTCATGTACCTCTTTCCAAACCATCAGAAATGTTCACTAATAGTTGACACAGATGTTTTGAATGTGTTAAAAAATCTTGCTTATGTAACTTTTGGTTTTAGGGTTGTAATTTTATCTACATTAAATCAAATTATACATCATTCTATGTAGTCGTTACATATTCAAAAGGTTGCATAAGATTTTGTCTTCTTCTTTGTCCTGATTTGGCCACAATGTTGCAAAAACAGCATGTGGTGTTCCTGTCAGCATGAATGCAACAGCTGACCTAGGCGCGTGAAAAAGAGCACCCATTGCAATATGAAATACTCTACCATTCAAAAGTTTTGTGTCTGATTTAATTAATTTTATTATTATTTTTAAAGGGGACATTGGATGCAAAATTAACTTTTACATGGTGTTTTCATATAAATGTGTCTTAGCAGTGTGTAGACAAGACCCTACAGTGCTAAAAATCCATTCACTCCTTTTTTTCACATCGGTTTCACATCGCAAGTGTGAACGGCGCATTTTATTTTTTTGCAGTGCGTGTTAACAAA
>NW_015775426.1:0-890 GCF_001515625.1 Sinocyclocheilus rhinocerous
TACATGGCTGAGCGGAGGTCTGAGGTAATGTTCTATTCATCAACTATGTTATTTGCTTTTGACTCTGCTATTAGATGCATTATTTACTCAAAGGTCAAGACATTTACAACTGTTGCCCTACATCGAACATTACGCTGTCTTTGAAGGATGAATACCAAAATCTCCACAGGAGGACTTCATTATATTTATTTGAAATATAACAACCGTGAACTCAGTGTGGGAACAGGCTCAGCGATGGCATTCCCAGTTCATCATTAAAACAATGAATACTAAGGCAAAGCGTGAAGCAAATAGCTGTACCTTTTTTATCTTAAAGCAAAATTATAATGGCTCTTTCAAAATCTAGCGAGCATTTCGTAAGCATTCTCTAGACAACAGGGCTGTTTCACATTGCAGACAGCAGATTATGCATATTATCTATGGAGTTCATTACCTCTCCTGCTATAGGTCAGGCCTTTTTTTAACAGGAATACTTCAAATCGATTGGAATCTGACTTGAATTTCCGTATCCTAATGAATGCAAATTAGCTTAAGAAAGCATTTGCTTGATTAAAGATTCAGCTTGTAAACTCTCAAATAGCACCACATGAATTTTCAGAATTAGATTTTTGCTTCAATCTCTCTCCTTTGACACAAATTGTGCTCCTGCGGTAAAACTGGCTATTTTTGCATGTAAACGCTATTTGAACAAGTGTCACACTGTTCGGTAGATTGTAAACAATACGATTTTTACACGTTTGTGCATTACTGAGGGGTATTGTAATTTCTCACACAATAGCAGACTGAATTATGCTGTAGTTATTTAGAAACCTTGGGCACTGTGATTCGCAATGAGATTTATTAAAGGAATATTCCATGTTAAATGTGACTTAAGATCCACGGACAGTATG
>NW_015775427.1:0-890 GCF_001515625.1 Sinocyclocheilus rhinocerous
TCTGGTGAACTGGCACATAAAGCCTCATTAAGCTGGTGAAAATAAAAGCAGAACATATCGAATTAATACAACATATACCTAAAACATAATGACTTTAATTATTATGTATATTATTTATTAAATTATATTTAGAAAACATATTTATAATTTAATATCCAATTAAATATCAGTATTCAAAGATTCTGTTTTTACAAAAACAATTTAGTGCTTAGTGTCTTGATATTTAAACAAAATGAACACACTACCTGAAGATGTAGACCGACACCAAGGGTATTTCCGAAACGGCTAGTATTGACTCTGGAAGGCTGGAGGTGTAAACAAAATACACTGACTGTTAGGCCGAATGTGCTGCTGTAACTGAGTGTAAGAGCAAACAAACAGCATGTGAAAGCTGACAGCTACTTTTGGTGGAGGTTCACTAATGTTAAGCTTGGGCTCCAGGATGCGGGTGTTACGGGCTTTGTCTCTCTCTCTCTCCACCTCTAACTCCTTCTCCATTTGGTGGACATCACTGTTAAAAAGAGCGTGTTGGTTAAAATTGATCTTTTTGACCAAATAAATTAAATTTCAGTCACTGTAGTCCTCTCACGAGTATGTTAGAAGAAAAAAAGATTCCATATTAAAAACATTGATTATACCACTGTGTGATTTTTAACTCGGGATCATCATATTACAATAGGTAATATTAGGCTTTTTTACTAATGCACAAGATACAGGGCTACATTATTATAGGGCATGAAGGGAGAAACCTGATGTTGCAGGCTAGTTCGGTGAAGGTGGGTCTCTCGCGGGGGTCGTAGCTCCAGCAGCGGGTCATGAGAGAGTACAGGGCAGGAGGGCACTGCTCAGGTTTGGGCAGCCTGTTGCCCTGTTCCAGCTGGTTAATCACA
>NW_015775428.1:0-890 GCF_001515625.1 Sinocyclocheilus rhinocerous
TTGATGTCAATTTGACGTCTTTTTGACATCAATTGCCCACTGGGATACGTAGCCTGAGCGTAAAACCATATAGTAGCCAGTCTATGTGTTACTCAATCAATATTATTTTTATTTCCTTGCGCTCTTTCCCTTTTTGAAAAAAAAAATAATAAAGCAATAATAACCATTACAGACTAACCCAACCTTGTGCTAAAGAATCCTTTTTGTTTTATAAACATATCTATTTTTATTACAATTCTTTAAATGGATTTGCATTGATGTTTTGTTCATACAATGAACGCCAATGGGGTGATGTTTGGACCCCAAAGCTCTTCCAAAAACTATTTTTCCCCCCTCCTGTTTCACAAGATCCGGTTAAAGCCCCTCAAATGCACCTCACAGCTGAGCTGGAAGACTAAACGAAGACTTCCAGATAGCGCCGATTTGTAAAACAGAAGTGTCTTTCTTTGGCAGATCGGGGGCGATGAAGAAGGGTTGGAAAATAGGAGGAAGAACAAAAACATCCTTTTAAACCTATTTCTTTATTTAGCGTGCCAATCCTTTTGCCGATTTGGATTTCATATACAAAGGTAGGCTATAATTACATCACTTCTTTATAAGATTTAAGTTTGTTTTAAGTGAATGCAATTCTTAACATCAAGGCAACAGGAATAATGGGGTTAAATTATGCAGTTTTGTCGTTTACTGCATTTTAACTTTATTTTCAGAGGCTGTATGATTATTAACAGATTTTTTAGGGTGTTTCTACTGAAAATGAAGCCAGAAGCAGTTCGCGTCGGGACGTCTTTAACATTTTAATAGCCTTATAGGCATGTATGGTAAAAACCTTTTGGGACAATGGTTAGACAGCTATATTTATACGCAGTCTTTAGATTTATAGGCTATGTACA
>NW_015775429.1:0-890 GCF_001515625.1 Sinocyclocheilus rhinocerous
TTTGTTGTAGATGTGCCTCATTATCTTTGGCCATGGCTGGTGCTGATGTAACAGAGCCCCCTGGTGTGGTAATTGCTGGACTCCAGCCGTAACTTTCCGAGCCATATGCTCCCACGCTTCACTGCAGCTGCCACAACTACCTAGTGTCCAGCTGAGACTATCAAACCGTGGTTTAAGACAACAGAGCTTTCAGCCCACCTCCAGACAGCAGAGAAGAGCTGGAAGCTTAAAAGGAGATGCTAAGTCTATTTACTTCAATGCTTTGCTTTCCATATGCTATCATACATAATGTACAGTTTATTACAGGATGTGTTTTTCCAGCGCGCCAGAATTCAGTACGTGTTTTCCGGGGACAATTTTTTGGAGTTGTCCTCAGAAATGTCCTTGATTGCACTGTGCGTTCCAAACAGCCCCCTGAAGAAAAATACCCCTTAATCTGTCAAGAAAGACTGAGAAGCAAAGCCTACAGGTTACTGCAAATTTTGTGGTGTTGGTTTTGACCAGCAGAGGGCGCTGCACGGTCTAACAGCTTGAAGTCGTATTATCGTTCATCTTCCTTTGATAACTTGCTTAGATTAGTTTTGCTAATGTACAATTCTCCTGGTTAAATTCAGCTTTAACATTAGCATATATATGCTAATATAGTAGGGGTGGGTACTATTACCAAAATTTCACAATATGAGAAATTTTATTTCACTGTAACGATAGATATATCACAATATAGTTATTTTTGCTTTAAATATGGTCTCTATAATATCCAAATTTTTCATAATTCTTGTCACCAGTGTCAATATCCCAAAAAAACGAATACTAGCCTAAATAAAATAAATAAATAAATAAAAGTTAAAACTCAAGCTCACTGAAGACAAGTAAACAGTCAGCGATTAAAT
>NW_015775430.1:0-890 GCF_001515625.1 Sinocyclocheilus rhinocerous
AATTTTTTAATCAACATGTATCATTTTCATTTAGTTTAACTAGATGTAAAATAACTAAAACTGAAATGAAAATTAATTAAAATTATATAGACAGAAACAAAAGCTAATAAAAATGGCAAAAATACAACTAAATTATTAAAACATTAACTAAAATTAAAAAGGAAGCAGAAAATATAAAGTTATTCAAAATATTAATAAAGCCTATAATAGTGATACTAAAATAACACTGGAATACGGTAATCATACCATAGTGATACATGATACCTTTGACAGGTATAATATTTAATTTATAGATTTAATATCAATTTTAATTATTATTAGTGACTGAGACTTTACAAAAACTAGGCCTATAGCATTACAAATATATATGTTATTATTCTTTCTTTACCTTCATCAAAACAGATTCTGAGAGTTTTTCTCTGTTGACTATTTTGATGGCTACTTTTTGACCAGTGATGCAGTGAATCCCGACCTTCACCAGACCTATTGACATCGCAGACAATTCATCAGTGATGAACGCTTTGAAAAAAGTAGAAATCACAGACAATTTAATACGTAAACAACATGTCCTCACCGGTCTGGCCTTTCCCGAGAGTCTTCTCTAGTCGATAAGGCCCCACATACTGAGCTGCCTGGGTCACTGACAGTTCCTTAGACATAGTGGCGGCCTGTTAAACTTGCTACTGCATGCAATATTTTCACAGCGTACCGTTTCTGAGTTGAGTTTTTCTAAAATAGTCTCCCAAGGGTCTGCAACAACCCGGGAATATATCCATGCTGAGCTCGTTGTTCCCTAAAATCTGTCATATGGGCCCATTTATTGTTCTGAACTCTTTCAGTCTAATTCATAGCTTTGCCAATCAAAGTTAACCTTCTCAATCGATCAGACT
>NW_015775431.1:0-890 GCF_001515625.1 Sinocyclocheilus rhinocerous
TTTTCATGACTTTTCCAGTCATTTGAATACCTAGATAATTTTCATAAAACAGAGACTGCTCTCACAAATATCAATTTCTAGCCAACAAAATATTTTAGTGCTGGCATTTTAAGAGTTCTTAATATTTCCATGAATTTTCAAGTTGTTTAACTAGATACAAAAATGCTGGGATTTCTGATTAAATATTTCAGTACCGACAATTTTTTTTAACATTTCCATGACTTTCCATGCCTGGAAACCAACATTTGAAAATTCCCTGATATTTCCAGAGTTTCCATGACGGTGGGAACGCTATTCTCAATGCTAGCACTCATTTTGTGAGTTGTTGCCCATAATGTAGAGTGATGCAAAGCCAGTCAGACAGTTAAGTGACTCTTAAGGCTTTGAATAAACATACGCAATTTTATAAACAGTGTAGGTCCTTGTGTGATTGGTTTGTGAACGCTTGTTTGTCTGTCAGTGTTTTCATTCGTCTCGTATTATCAAAGTCTCTTCTGTTTTAATCAGTCCGCTTTAATCCTAATGGCAAATTGAGGAGGTCAACCTTGAGTTTCATCTTCACCTCCCCTCTTCAGCAGGTCTGGTCTCAGACTTTAGTTTGACAAACTCTTTGGCAACCTCATCAGTTGAGCGCTGAGAGAGGATTCGTAGTGAGGTGGTCCCGGTTTCATCAATGTTGATACGCGGACCCAAGGGGCACCAGCACACGCAGCTTTTCCGGTCTGCTACGTCTCGCAGCTGCAGTACTGCGATCCCGACCATCCGATCCGCACGACCGAAACAATAATCCTTCACCGATATCTGAATCTCATAGCAGTCCAGACTCACGCCTTTACCCAACACACTGATTGAAATAAAGGAAGGAAACAATACACATATTTTTATATATA
>NW_015775432.1:0-890 GCF_001515625.1 Sinocyclocheilus rhinocerous
ACTAATAATTGTTGTATTTTGTACTTCAAGCACGATTCCTTCATGTGATTCTGAAGTATACAAGGAAATTAATTCTAGCTGTTCAAAACGTTTTCAGTACTGTACCTACAAGACATAATGTTGAATACATGAAAAAGGAAGAGTTTACATTAGGCTACGTTGTGCCATACTGTGACTTGTTGGAGCCGTTCACACAGAACGCACTTTTGCGTTCCTCTGCTCTGCTTCTTCATAGCTTTTCTGTAAATATGCGCTATAGACGAACGCGTCGGACTGTGTTCATTTGCGTCAGCGTTTGTCCTCTTTTTCCTGACTACAGAATAGGCTAAAACTAAATCTTTGGGATTTTCTGTAGGCTGTGTACAATCTGAGCTACTGAATCAGTGTTTGTAAATGAGTGATTCAATTGAGTCGGTTCTTTTCAACGAATTAGTCAAACTAGATAGCAATGGTCTGAATCGGTTCATGATTCAGTCTGAATGATTCAAACGGATCGTTTGGAGAGATGTCACCGTACAGCGGTTCTCAACCAGGACGGGGGAAAGTACGCTAAATTAAAACTATTAAAATTAAAATCGAATTAAACTACTAATATGACGAAAATCAACACAATAAATGTACTGTAAGCTGACTTTTTTTTTTAAACTATGGAAGCTTTTTTTTATATATTGAACAGCCTCAATTTACTGACTCTAATATGGGGAACAATAATATGCATATAAAATAATAATAATGATATAATCAAAATCATTATATATATATACACATAAACACACACACACACACATACATACACACACACATACACTCACACACACTCACACACACACTCACACATACACTCACACACACACACTCACACATACACTCACACACACACACACACACAC
>NW_015775433.1:0-890 GCF_001515625.1 Sinocyclocheilus rhinocerous
GATATGATAGTAGACAATAAATATCGCACACCCTAAGCTTATTTACTTTTTCCATCCTAAGCTGGGGACATTCTAAACACTTAACATGAAAATTACTTAACGTGACTTAATGCGTTAAGACAGCATTTTTAAAAAGACCAAACTCAGTAAACACATTATTAATAAAGCATATGTACAGACAAGCAGATGAGCCCAGAATACGAATGCAATGCGTTTAATTATGCATTAAGCATTTTCCTCCCATAGAAAACCCTTATAAGGAAAACACTGAGGTGGCGTAATGGATTAAGACAATGATATTAAAAGATTCGTGAAATTTTCATTTCTGTAGGCCTACAGATATTCCATAATTATTCGAATAATTTTGAATCCTCGTCGCCCTTTTTTGAATACATCTGCTTTCACATGGACACATGGTTGCCCAATCACCACACAATGCAATCTTTTGAAATGCACGTAGCGGTCATCTGTAGGTATATTAATTTTCATTAATCCAGTGACAGATATTTAATCATAGAACTGTATTGATTGCATAAGTTGATGTCTTATCAAACATATTTCACCAACACAGCAGGTTGGGAAAGTAGTGAGTACTAGAATCAGATCTTGAATCAAATTGGACTTTTCCTTGGAAAATGACCACAAGTTTTATGGAGCTGTTCTGTAGCACTTCACCAGAGAAAATTACTACTAATCCACTACTAATGAGACAGAACGGCATTGCGGTTCTTCACACACCCCAGGAAAAGATAAATATATGTCATACATTTTTAGAAAGTTGTCAATGATGATTCCCGCTTTTACGCTACACTTTTTTACTTCAATAAATCCCAATTAATATTTTGTTGCTTTAAGTCGGCAACTTTTAGCTTTGAAGCAATCTATAAGAT
>NW_015775434.1:0-886 GCF_001515625.1 Sinocyclocheilus rhinocerous
ATTACCGTGATTTATCGCATTACCGAATACCGGCACAAGTCTAGTACTTGTAGTAGTAGTAGTAGTATTTTTTTTAAATAATTTAACTAATTTAATAATTTAACAGTGGTGACTTTATTGATAATAAATGGTGTCTCTATAATAATAATAATAATAATAATAATAATAATATAATTTAAATATTTTTTACTATATTGAAAAGGTTTCTTATTGATTTATTGTTTATAATTTTATTTTATAGTACATGTTAAAAAACTTTTTTATTTTATAATACATTTATAAAAATATTACTTTTTACTTTATTGAACATTGGTGTCATTTAGCGTATTCCTGTCATGTCTGTAAGGTCATTTTGAATGTTGAATTCAAAGAGAATTCGAGCTGAATCTGCAAAGCTGTTAGAGCGAAAGCACAGAGGCGATTTCTCTTGACCAGAAAATAAGAAAAAAGAGCGTTCAGGAGACAGTTGCCATGAGCGACCCTCGGCCAGCCTTCAGAGGACAGACACACCGAATGTGAAACGCAGAGAGATGGACGGCTGGAAGAAGAGGCTTTGAGACGTAGAGGAGGGCAGTGTGAGCGGGAGTATTGATGTGTGTGTGTGTGTGTGTGAAGCTGAGGAAGACCTCGGCTGGAGGGCTGGATGCTGAGAGTGTTTATCCCTCGCTGCAGCTGCTTTCTGAAGCAGCACCTCAGGAAGAGACATTAAAGCACCCAACTCCACGCTCATCTCCTAATACACACACACACACACGCACACACACACACCGGGGTTGCTGCACGGATGCAATCGTCTAGCAGCAGACAATCCTGCCCTCCGGTTCTTCAGTTACAGCTCTGATTAAGAGATTAAATCACTTCTAAATCTGTGCTTTATTGTGCCAGA
>NW_015775435.1:0-890 GCF_001515625.1 Sinocyclocheilus rhinocerous
TATCGTAGGATGGTTCATTCGGTCAGCCTGCTCTGTTAAAAGGCAGAGATTACCCACAAGGCTGTGCGGCGGCGTGCCTGTTATCCAGCTTTAACAGTGAACTGAACGGTTCAGGCAGCAAGCGATCATGTACGGGCAACATGACCCTGCTTTTACCTCAGCTGTCCACTGCTGGGACTGAGGGACTTCGATTGGATCAGTAGTAAAGCATCAGGCTTTTAACTGCATGGATTGTACGTGTTTGGACAGATATGGTTAAATGAAACATTAAATCATTTACTCACCCTCATGTTGTTTCAGAGGTGTATGACTTTTTTTTCTTCTGAAGAACCCAAACGTAGATGTTGACACTGTTCTTTTCCATACAGCGACAACCAACAGTGACCTGGGGCCAACAAGCTCCGAAAAGGGCCAAAAATGATCATAAAAGTACTCATCAAAATATCATAAAAGAATTACTTGTTTCAAGACTTCTGAAGCCAAATGTTGGCTTTGTGAGAGGAAAAGTCACTGAAAGTGATTGAAAGTTGCCTTTCATTGAGAGTCTTGCCCTCTGCCGCAGCTGTCAAATCTCATTCACGTTTGCAATTCAAATATTCTATGTGAAGATGAACGAATGGGATGAGGGCGAGTAAATGATGACAGATTTTTCATTGTAGGGTGAATTAACTTTAGATAGGTACTCTTTTGGCAGGGGTTTTCAAACCGGTATAAATAAATGTTACAATATAAAGATTGTAAACAAAAATTATATAATTTAAAAATGTATTTTTTTAATATGTTTATAATTTGTATTTTTGATTTTAAATGTTGCACTCCAAGAACCCTTTCATTTGTGATTTATTGTTATTATTATATATTTATTTTAGTGCTGTCAAACGATTAATCGC
>NW_015775436.1:0-890 GCF_001515625.1 Sinocyclocheilus rhinocerous
TTCTAGTACATACCGGTTACATAGGTACCGGTGCCATATTGGCACTGGGTTTTGGTACCCAACCCTACAGCTAAGACAGAAGCACCTGAGAGCCTGGAGTGGTACCCAATTCTAGATTGTAAAATCTAATAAATGTGAGTGGATAGGACCAGCCTGCCACATCACATACATCTTGCAGGGAAACCCCTAAAAGAAAGGCTTTAGAAGCCACCATACTTCTCCTGGTCCAGATACCTAAACGGGGGAGGGCAGAAATCCTTCAGCGTAAACTGGCCTCAGGTGCAGAAAAGCTTTCACCATGCCTTGTGCAAGTTCTATGCATGAAGGTGCAACTGACAAGGCTTGAAAGTCTCCTATCTTTTAAGAGACTAAATTGACAAAATAAACTCTGTCTTCGTTTAGAAACTTCTCAGGGACTTAGAAAGCCCTTCCAAGACCATGGCCAAATCTCATGCCGGGAAGCCAGTGCGAGTTGCAGGCCTCAGCATCAAAGCACCTTGGAGGAAAGGGGCATGGTAAGCAGCTATAGCCACCACGTACACCTGAGGGGGTCAACCCTGCGGAGAACCATCCCTGCAGGAACTCCAGAACTGAACCAACCAGGCAGTTAACTGGGACCAACTGATGATTTCTGGACCATTAAGTGAACACAGCCCACTTCCAGGGTACAGTTTACCTCTGGAGTGGAATATGGTGTCAACAACCTCAAAAAGTTGAGAGACCAGAGTCTATGAATTAGGCCCCATCAGAGACAGGATGTCTGCTCATGATCGCTTTTTAGACCATGAGGGTTGCATCAATTGTAAGCATAAGCGACGATAGGGAGCTCCCGACACAGGGCCTTGGGACAGGAACCAAGGCTTCTTCCACATGACTAAGGCACAAAGGCA
>NW_015775437.1:0-891 GCF_001515625.1 Sinocyclocheilus rhinocerous
AAACTTGTGACAACTGACGAGCTTGAAGCAGGCAGATATTAATTGCAAGTGAAAAGCTGACAGGTCTGACGTCGCACAAAACAACCCTCGACCCGCTCTGGTACTGTAGATACGGCCGACACGGGCTTCGGATGAGTGTGTGGCTCCAGGGATGCAGGGTTTGGAGCAGAGTGCACCACATCTTCTGAGACGCTGAGGTTCAGTCGCACAGTTCCTCAAGGAGTGCGTAGAGGAACGGCGCGTCAGGAGTGGCCTGATTCTGAACAAGCAGGTTAATTGTTTACTTGTCAGTGGAAATGATGAGAGAAAGAATGAGCAGGAAGCCACATGTGCCACGTTTGCTCTCCGGAGGGGCATTCTGGTCTATTAATCACTCTTACATAAAGACGGCACCAAATAAAAACCGCAGGTGGAGTGAGCAGAGGTCATCGCTGCCACACAAGTTCAAGCGCCACTGAGTTTTGTGAAGGTGAAATGGCAAAGTCTCCCTAGAGAAACAGATGATGTGTGTGTTTTCGAATGCTTGAGAAGAAGCCAGCAATGCCTACATGTAGGGATGGAACGATTACCGGTAAATCATGATAAAACTCCCCATGGTTTGTATTACCGCTTCATATCATTAAAACCGCATTTGATTACCACGATTTCAACAGTTCAGGATAAATAAATACTATCCAGCATTAAGCACAGTTTTCAGGAGCAGTCTCACGTGGGCAGCAGAGTAGTTTCGTTTTGTGTGAAAACATGGTGGAAACCTGGGAAGAGAGAAAAGAGTGCTGAGGGAATTATACATGAAATAATATATGAATCTACCTCTGAAGGTTCTGACATCTTCAGAAAATATTAGATGGCATTTTGTTTTCATCTTCGCTCCATGTAATACCTAATAAA
>NW_015775438.1:0-891 GCF_001515625.1 Sinocyclocheilus rhinocerous
CTATCTATCTATCTATCCTGACAATAGTGATTAATCTATTTTAATTGATTTTCATTTTGATGAACCAATATTGATTCTTAAATTTCAAATTGTCAATTGTCAAATTTGTAGTGCTTCACTAAACATTATTTGAAGCATGCCTACCATCCAGTAGTGCCAATACGCTTTGTGCGTTGTTTTATTTTAATGTGAAAAAAATCCTCAGCTTTCAAATTCTGCCAATTTTGTCACAAAATTCAATGAATACCATTTTGATACTGAATAATGTGGTATGACAGGTCAAGTTAAATCACTGAATCTAATAGCTTGGATTATGTTGCTAATTTTAACCTTTAATACTATAGTAAATGGACCAACTATATCAACCATAGTTTATCAAAGCTATAGTTGGCTTTGGTCAAGAGATTCCTTGAGGCTTCCTTCAGCATAACTGAAAAGTCCTCTGTCTGATATATATTCAAATGAATAAATATTGAATCAAATCGAGATCAGAATGAACCCAAACCAAGAGATTTTTATCATTGACACATATTTACAAGAAGTAAAGTTTGTGTTGATGTCACTGTAATATTTGTATATTTATTTGTGATTGGTCGGTCCTTTTTTGCAAGTTTTGAACATTGTGGCACATAAACCACATTATGTGTTGATTCTCATCCACAGATCTCAGAAAACAATGTGTGCTGTGTATCATGACCATGGCTCTGATGCACATTTCATTTAACAGAACCACAGTCTATAACCTAAACAAACCTAAAACAAACACTGGTCCTGCAGCAGCCTGCTATTTCCTTCCAGAAATGCCAGTCTAGTAAACTGGACTTTCACTGGTGTGTGACTAAACTATATGAACCAAACACATGACTTCACCAGCAACAGCAGAGGGTTACA
>NW_015775439.1:0-891 GCF_001515625.1 Sinocyclocheilus rhinocerous
GTTGGGATGTAGCGGCGACAAATTAAACAAAGGAAATCAAAAACACACAAAAAGGCAGATTACAATAAATCAATGTTGCTGCTCTATTTCGGGCGCCTTAATGCCGTGTAAGCCAGTTTTAATGAACAACAAGGAGAGCCAACCTTTCACAGATGAAAACACAGCTGCATCCATATCCAATATCACAGGTGTTATTTGTAGATTGATTACAGCGTGAATCCTCTCTATAAACATTAGCTCACTCGAGGCCTGCCTACCGCTTTCGTTCCAGCTAGGCCTAAGATTTGTCATCATAATTGCAATTCCTACAATAAAGGAATAGATCAATTTCAAATAAGGAGACTGTGTCTTCTTAAAATATGCCCGAGAGCTCTCACATAGTTTTTCAAACATGATTATTGCTTGGAAGTCCAGATCGCCTGTGGAAGTCAACCAAGGTGAGAGTGACTCCTTTCCCACCGTTTAAAAAATACAAGAAATCGCATGTGACAAAAAAGGAGCTACAAAACTCCATTTAAGTATTTTAATAAGTCAAAGCTCTGGGGAGAATGAAGCATGACAGGAATTGATTGGGCCGATGTCTGGGACACGCTGTGATAAGAATATATATACGTACACAGCGGCACTGCAGAATGCAGATGATTCTACAAGACAAACAATCACATCTCAATCAGAGAGAAACAGATATATGAGCGGACAGAAGTGTGCAGATGTTGTGGAAAATGAGTGTCATCCGTTCTTCTTGGATATGTAATTGCCATAAGAGACGTAAACCAGATGGAGACTGTTTCTTACTAAGTCTGGTTCATTTCATTCAATCTGTAATTGCAATGGTCAAACATGATAAATGAATGAATGAATGAATAAGAGTTTTACGACTATTATGAATGA
>NW_015775440.1:0-891 GCF_001515625.1 Sinocyclocheilus rhinocerous
GTATGTTTACTTATTTTTGTGCATGTATTAACCTGAACTCACCACCCGCTTTACACTTAAAGATCCCACGCCAGACCTAAACAAGTTAAAACCAGTTCTTGACTAGATCAGTCCAAGACCTTTGACCAAGCCAACCACTTAAACACAGTAGATTATGCACAAACGCTCATGCAAAATTATAAACACAAGTACACATACTTAAATCTAGGTCCAGACTTTATCCTGGTTTATAGGATCTTGATTTACTGTTGTTTGTGTTTGCAGCCATAAATCTACATGGCCATACATGTGCCATAATTCTTCACTATACGCAGTCCATTAGTGAGTGTGTGTGTGTGAGTGTGTGTAATCAGTTCTCTCACAGAGCGAGAGCTCTTGCAGGTGTAATCTGCAGACCAAAGCAGAGAGCAGTGCTTCCGTTGAGCTATTTCTGTTCTGTTCACGCACCCAACCCTGATAATACAGCACACACTGTCTGGCTCAAGCTCCTTTAGTCTGCATGTCGTCGGCTAAGAAAAACGTGTGCATGAGTGTCTGGGTGTTGGTTTTCCACCAACAGCTGAGGAATAACAAACATTATTATATAAAAAATAATTATACAAAAATTATACAAATTAATTGATCAAATGGCAAATATGAGTTCAGAAAATGCTGCCATGTTTCCTGCAGACACTCTTAAAAATAAAAGTTTCAAAAGGGATGATTCCACAGAAGAACCATTTTTCTCCTTTCATAGGACAGTTCTTAAAATAACTTTTTTTTGTCTTAGTGTGAAGAGAATTTTAACAATTTAAAGAGCCTTTTTTAACTATAAAGAATCTTTTGTGAAATTTAAATGTTCCATGGACATTAAAGGCAGAGTAAGTGATTTCTGGTAGCCAGTGTTGATAT
>NW_015775441.1:0-891 GCF_001515625.1 Sinocyclocheilus rhinocerous
ACATTTTGTTTGAATGTCCTCTTATGGATTATTTGTTAGTACAAAACAAACTGTTTACAGTAGCTATGTGTTGAGATATACAGTATATATTCTACAGTATGTGGTTGCCAATTGCACTAATGCATGTATTTGTGAAAGAGTATAAAATCTGATTCATGGAAAAGCCCATGACACTTGACCATTTACACGCAATATCTAGAAAAGTACTCGTTTACATGTCAACAACTCCCCCACACTTCTTATGCCCCTTTAACCTTATAAAACTTGGGAATAATGTAACATCAAATCAAAAATCTGTCTCTGTGCTTTGAAAACAGGCTACAATAGCTGCTCACTTAGAAAAAAACATCACAAGGTCAGTTTTTGCCACGTTAGCACTTCCCATACATGCAGAAAAGGATTTTAAGACATAATGTTGAAGTATATGCCTGAACACTGTCAAAACATTAATAATGGAATGGATACATGCAGTGGGTAACCTTACTTGGGACCCTGTCAGTCTTTGAAGAAATGCAATGATGCTGCTAAGTAAAACTAATGCATGACTTAATATAGGTTTAAGAATTGCATGACTGACACATGGGAGCTATGCTCTGCTCTAAGTGTGTGTTTGAATTTTAATGTGAATTTATATTTAAATGAATGAAGCTATGTAATGGGTTCAATACAAGTTAATGTCGACTACGAAAGAAAATAATTTTAAAATCTCAGTTAGAGTCAGGTACTTACAATGGAAGTAAATGATGCCAGCTCCTACAGAGATTAAAGGACCAATTCTAAAGCTCATATTTTTGATAAAGTAGTTAAAGCCCCATTTTTTACATAATATTTTACGATAAATGGCAAAAAAAAAAACACAGAATTGAGAAATGTAAAATAAGAATTCAGAGG
>NW_015775442.1:0-886 GCF_001515625.1 Sinocyclocheilus rhinocerous
ACTTTACAGATCTTCTTTATGCACCAAGAGCTTTTAACACTCCAATGAGTAAGGAAAAATTGAAATCGCATCATATGACCCCTTTAAGGCCTTTATGGCTTCTAGGCTGTTAGGCCAACGTGAAATGTATGGCTGACACTAGACCACATTCATGATGGACAATAAGATCATACATGCAGAATAATGAAAAGGTTAAATTATTTTACTTAATACACATTGTATTACTTAATTCACACTAAGAATGATTACATACACACACACACGCACATTTTGTTGTAGACATAGACATTTGAAATAACTGATAGGTAACAAAATGATTACTGCAAGTTTCCGGTTTATAACGCACATTTTTATTCAGGTTTAACTGTAATCATAATTGTAAAAATGTGGCATAATTGTAAAGTCTGATTTTTCAATGCAAATGAAGTGGTAAACTTTTACAAAATGTGATCTTAAATGTTATGAAAACAGTGATTTTATGATGTCTAAATATGAATCCAAAAGCAAAACCTGTGAAAAGTACTATATTAGTGAGCCTATGTTACGAATGATTTCATTAGTGGTTCTCTGCTGCCATCTAGTGGTTATAATTGCAATTTCAGCCATTTTTTTCCTGTTTTAAACCTTTATAACTATTATAGTGCCATAAAATTGTGCATGCTTGTTTAGAATCATACGATGCATGAGTTAGTTTTGAGCTTTCTTTTAGGATTCATAGGTTTTTGGGTAGCCTATCAAGACCATATTTTTAAATGACCCTGTTTATAGCTGTCCAAATGCAAAAGTTCAACTTTTTTTTCTTTTTGTTGTTGTTGTTTTGGATAATTATTGACCTAGAGAGTCCAGAGAATTGTACTGCACTGATTTAATTTATTTGAGTTAAAAA
>NW_015775443.1:0-891 GCF_001515625.1 Sinocyclocheilus rhinocerous
ACTACTGACCCGATGAGGTCAGCAGAAATAATACTTGTTGTTAAGCCCTGAAATTAAAAAAAGAGAGAGAGAGAGAGAGAGAGGGATTGCATAGATGGATGACAAAAGAAAATTTAAAAAAATGAAAGATGAGGTGAAGAAAATTGCCAAAGGAAAAAAGCGGACAAAAATAGACAAGATGTTCTGAAACAAGCAATAAAACGGCAGTGAAACTTGAGCAAGAATTCTCTGTGAGGTCAGAGAGGAAGACAAACCGAGGCATGGTCATATGCGTCTCTATGGCAACCATGTGTATCTCTGTTCCTTTGATGCAAACAAATGGCAGATCAAACTCGACAACACTCTAACTCCTGTTCTTTCTCTCTGGCTCCACATCGAAATACTGGCTCCTTACTGCCCGTGTCGTGAGTCATTGTTTGGCCTTGGTCTACGCTGTGCAATAAAACTGAATGAGTATCACATGGGTAAATGCTGTAGGTAAAGTGCAACAGGACTTTCAAATGCATATTCAATTCTACAATATGCAATTGAACATCTTCCTACAGGGAAGGGTAAATATATGATATGATTCTTCCATGTGTGCACAGGTAGTTTCAATCGCTCATTCACTCAAATGTGAATTCTTGGTCGATGCAAGCGAGTACATGGGCCTGTTGCACAAAATTATTGTGTTTTTGCATTACTGTAGTAGAAAACCTCAGGGCTCAGCTACCTGTGCAATTAAATTGGATGTGTTATTGACAGTTCAACTAACGTTAACAAATTTGTTCAGAAAGATTCTATTCAAACTGTTGCGCCCATGTGAAAATAGCTGAGAATGCAATGTGACATATTTTGCATCAATGCATAAAGCTTGCATATCTAGAAGCCTTTGCAATTACCGTACATCCT
>NW_015775444.1:0-891 GCF_001515625.1 Sinocyclocheilus rhinocerous
GTGCCAAGAGATGAGTTTAACATGTGTGACCATGGTGAGAGCTAGAAATTGATTTCACACTTTTGCAGTGGAGGTATAGTCTAGGTCTCCTAAAACTGACATCAAACGCACTGCCCGGCCAAGAGAGTTTCTCACAAACCACCACACTAGAGAGGTCAGCACTAAAATGTGGTGGTCTCGATTTTTTTTTAACTTTCCTTCTGAGCTGATGAGAAAAAATAGACCAGATTTAAAAACATTTCCATTAATAAACATGATGTGCCATATAGTAAAGGAATTGTTAATGCTGGACTTTATTGACTCCATATAATGAGAGTCAGTAAAGTCCAGTGTTGTTTTGGCTTGACTTTCATTGTATGAGCAAAACATTTTTGTGTGTTTTTTTGTATTCCACAGAAGAAAGAAAACTCATATAGGTTTGGAATAACATGACATTTTCATTTTTGGATGAACTAGTCCTTTAACTGTATATCCAGTTTTTTTCCCATACAATAGAAGTCAGTGAGGTCCTGTGTTGTTTTGGACCCCATTGACTTCCACTGTATGGACAAAAACTATTTTGTATTCTGCAGAAGAAAAAAGTCATACAGGTTTGGGAACGACATGACAATTTTCATTTTTGGATGAACTAGCCCTTTAGCTTGGAAGATCTAAAGATTCTAAATTTATATGCTTATAAATGAGCAGTTATACTGACATACAATAAATAATAGATACCTAAAGTGGGTTCGACATCTCGGGGCACTTAAAAGAGACATGACCTACCTCTCTAAATATTCCTGCCAGTTTTAGGCAGAAAATATAGAGGTGCCGCCATAGAAGGCAGTGATTTATAGCATTTGCGCGTAGGGATTAAATTTCAGCTCCCGTTCTGCCCACAAAACTGTGGTA
>NW_015775445.1:0-891 GCF_001515625.1 Sinocyclocheilus rhinocerous
AATACAATGTTTTTTCCTATGTAAAAAGTAAAATTAAGTCAGATTTAAGATGAATGGCACTGTAACATTTTTGCACATTTTTTCCTTCAAATTCTCATTACTGTGAAACAGACTGTATACTGACTGAATACTACCGTATATTCCGAATAATTATCTTTAGAGTTGTTTAGTATTTCCCATTATTCTGAAAGAAAAAAACAGCATTACATTACAAGAAACAGCAAGTAACACATTTAATAAAATGCGAAATATTGAAGTAGAAAAACTGAAGTAGTATTTTCTTGTAAAACATACTACAATCATCTTTGTTTTATTTACAACTTAGGAAAAAAACATACTACAATAAGTTTTATTTGCAACTTCAAAAAAATATTTGTTTACAGTGTACACAAACAAGTTTGGTAAACAGTTTTCACTCAGAAATTGCTACATTTGATAATTACAAAATACATAAATAATAAAAAACAGCAGGTAGAAGTTTGAAGTAGAAAGACAGCCTACTTTTGTAAATTTTCTTGTAAAACATTCTCCAGTAATATTTATTTACAACTTTTCCTTTTTTTTTTTTACTGGGTACCATGTTTGAATACTTAATTTTAATAATAATTTATGAATAAATAATAATCAGTAAATAATAATGGGTTTACTGCATTATTATGATGAGGATTTGTGTGAGAAATGTGCTTAATTATCATTCAAATAAAATTATTAAAATAAAATTATAAAACATAATATTTCAAAAAGCCAAAATCATTTATTTGTGGATTTTGAGGGTAAAATATAATCCAGACAGGTTTATGATTCACCAAATAAGTGAAAACAAATTTAATGTGTTGAGTATGCTTATGTACAGTGTGTGTGAGAGTGTTGATGTACTGTGTGTGTGTGTGT
>NW_015775446.1:0-891 GCF_001515625.1 Sinocyclocheilus rhinocerous
CACTTGCATTTACTCATTGCATTTACCGAAGAGTCTCTGTTTACACACTACAAGGTTTCAGTGTTCAAGCAAACCATGACTGAGCACTCCTGTACTCGTGATAAATCAAATTGTTGCCGGAATTGCTTTTTTTATTCAAAGGCTACAATAAAGATCACCCGAACATTTAGGAAAGAAATGTGCATTAAATATAGAAAAACATAACTTTACATTAGATGTGACATATTAACGTCCGGAATGATGCATTTTTAACAATAGGCTATTGTTGCAAACTGAAATGGTGTTTAATTCGAGGCTATTTTAAGCTGTCATCTCTTTGCCGTTTGGATTTTGACGTTGCACAATGGATAACAACATAGTACACTGAAACACCGTACTGTAACATTGTATTGTAAATGTTTATTGTCCATTAGGCCATGCAGAAAAACGGTTGCAACAGCTTTCAATAATGATACATTTCAAAACATCCTGTCACGACCTGGGTGTGGAAGAGGCACATTAGCTACTCAGTAAATGCAGATTAGACAAAACATGTATAATATGCATTTGGGATCGCTTTTTCACCATGCACTGCCGATTCAAGCACCAGCTGTTTCCTCTGTGAATTTCATAGAGTAATTGCATTTATACATTTTGTTAGTGAGGCAATGCACATCGTGATGACGATCGTTGGTTCCTTTGTGTCACGCTGTCGTATGCAGCTGCATCTGGAAGGGACCGGTCTCGCGCTCCCCGTGTTGTCTAGCCCTCTCTACTCGGCGAAAAAAAGTACTATTTCATTCATCCCGTTTCCTTCCATTCATCTGGGCACTGCAGCGTAGCGAAGACTTGGGTTCGATCAGCACCAAAATTCTTATCAATGGAGAGGGTGACGTCAATGAGCTAGAGTGA
>NW_015775447.1:0-890 GCF_001515625.1 Sinocyclocheilus rhinocerous
TTTGACCTGTACAATGTATTGTTGGCTATTGCTACAAATATACCTATGTGACTTATGTCTGGTTTTGTCACATTTTACAATATTACCGATATTACTGTATTTTTTATTTAATAAATGCAGCCTTGGTGAGCATACAAGACTTCTTTCAAAAACATTTAAAAAATCTTGCAGACCCCAAACTTTTGAACGCTAGTTTAGATAAAACTGTTAATGAGCTTACAGCTTTTAAAAATCATGTTATAGTGCAATTTCTAGCCACTTAAAAATATTAGATTGCTATTAACTACAGAAATGTCTATGACTTTGTAATATTGTACTAATTTTCATGACTTTTCAATTACAATTTCCAGGTTGTGATAATTTGATCATTTGGTCCTCGAATTATTGTGGCATAAACAAAGGTCAGTAGAATCTAAAAATGATAAGGAAAAGCTCAGAGACTTTTGTTGTCATTGGCTATAACAACTTTTACTTCAGTGGAAATTAGCATTTTTTTCTGTATTTCAGAACTCCAGAACTTCATGTAGTTACATTCCTACAACCAAAATGAAATATCGAACTACAAATCCATGTTCTTGTGACAGGCGGTTGTAGAGAGAGACTGATAGAATAACCTGCACTGTCTGTCACAAACATACAAAAAACGGTGAAATGTCGCCTTTGTCAAAGGGACAAATATCCTGACCTGAGAGCGAGCCGGACAGCAGGTTTTTTTCACTGAGCTCCTCAGCGATCCTCAGCAGTCGGCCTTTGATTTCTGTGCCCGAGGTGTCTGTGGGAAGCAGGGGGGCCAAGCGCAGCAGGCAGGAGGGATCGTTCAGAGAGAGGAAATCCTCGGGATAGTCACTCAGCCATGTGCTGAACACCGTACACACCGCCCTGAACACAGC
>NW_015775448.1:0-891 GCF_001515625.1 Sinocyclocheilus rhinocerous
ATTATTATTATTATTATTATTATTTAACATACCAGATGATCCCTTTGGTTTGTTCAAGGTTTTTGGTTTTCTTTTCCTTGTCTGAATACCTTCTTTCTTCATGGCAAGGGGTCTGGCCACCTAAAAACATGAAATCAGATTTTAAAATACTGTAATGACACCTGTGGCTTTCCCCTGTTTATTTTAATTGTGTATATATTTTTTTCAATTGTATCAAATCTCGTTTTCATGAGACATCTAATATAGCCTACCCCGTGTAACTTTGTGTAAAGTCCACACGCGTTGCACACGGGTTCTCCGTCTGCGTTTCTGCGCCACAATGTTGTAGTGCTGGTCTGGCAGTTCGCGCATGACAGGCCAATCCGCCTTGAAGACGACTGGAGGCAAAAGCAATTAACATTGTCATTAATTGATAATGATGAAGCTAAAGTCTCTTAGATTCATGAATCCAAAGTGGTAGAATTAAATAGATGTGGGCTGTTAATTTCTGGCAGATTAAATTAATGTTCAATTAATCTATGTTTAAATGCATTTTAATTTAATCGATTTTTTTTACTTGATGTTTAATGCAAAGTAAATTTCATAATCATAAACAATAAAATAAAAGGGGCTTCGATTGCACAAATATATTTGTAAAAATTTTACATTAAAAAAACAATAAAATATATGCATGCGCACTGTCTTTTTGTAGCCTAAACAATTAATGTTCAATGCATGCAATACAAATAGCGTTTATTATGGGAGTAGACCTGTGAAGATGTTCCCAGATAACCTCTGGCTATTGTTTGAAATAAATAGGCAGGAAATGGAGTGGTTAAGTAGCTCATCGAGTCGGTGCTCACCATACGCTTCTGAGGTTTAATTAATGGTCGGCTGAGTCCATTCATTTTG
>NW_015775449.1:0-870 GCF_001515625.1 Sinocyclocheilus rhinocerous
AGAGCCAGAGACACACTCACATTGTGACACTACTGACCATGCACATGGCTTGTGTTCAAATATTTATATTTTGGGTAAATACTATAGTGAATAAATGCAGCAATTTAAATTCAAATGTTAAGTTTTTTGTGTACTCTACTGTTCAGAAGTTTGGGGTTGGTAAGTTTTTTTTTTTTTTTAATGTTTTTTGTAAAAAGTCGTTTGTGCTCACAAATAATACATAAAAATACAGTAAAATCAGTCATTTTTACAAATGTTTCCAGTCAGTAACCATTACAGAGGTTCACTTTGATATTGAAGCTGCTTTTATGGCAGATTTTACAGTTAAATATCATCTGAAACGTTGGGAAAGTCATTTTGTTGCCAGGAACATCAGTCTTGTCGTAACATGCTCAGAAGTGCCAGTTAGATATTCTGGATGCTTGTGGTGCAAAACTATCTGATAAATCTCATTAGTTCAAATGATTTTATTTTTTTTTTTTACTTTGTCTGAAGAAAAGTGTGTATGAAAAGTCACTGATTTGTTGCTAGGGTGTTGCTATGCATTTGCTAGTGTTCAGTCCAGCAGGATTTGTTTCTGAGATTTAGTCAGATATTTTTCTGAGCTATAAATAGTGGTTTCTTTGTGTTTTTGTTGACGATGTGGTTCTTTCTCATCAGAAATCACATTCTGTGTGTGTGTGTGTGTGTGTGTGTGTGTGTGTGTGTCTCCATTAGCGAGTGTATCAGGCAGTCAGCAGTTTGTTGTGGTGAGTTGGAGCGAGAGGAGGAGGAAGAGCTGATGAAGACGAGCCAATGAGAATGAGTCACAGATCAGACATTATCTAATAGAGACTGGAGACAAACACACACTCACACACACACACACAC
>NW_015775450.1:0-891 GCF_001515625.1 Sinocyclocheilus rhinocerous
TTTCTTCTTACTTTGAAGTAGGGAGCACGCGACGTACCTCATCATCTGCACACATCACCATCACTGCTGAAATACGTCATCCGCCTGCAAAATTGTGATCCCATCGCCACCATCTCTCATGCGGAGACAGCCGGGTCTGAGCTGAGAGGTTTTGTGTGGAGAGGAATGCAGAATGGCACGGTTCACAGGATTTGATAACGCAAAAAGGCACAGGATGGAGAATGCAAACACTGAGTCCTGGGGTGACTTTGACCTGCCTTCCTCATGGTGTTTAGAATGTATTTGAATGTGATCTTATTTTGAATGGTTTCTAGTAAAGAATTGGTCCATTCAGTGTCATCAACATTACTCAATTATTGGATAAAAGGCAACTGTTTTTTTTTTCTTTAATGCACATTTTTGGCCTTATTGTGAACAGTTCATTGTACACGTTACTCCAAATAAAAAAAAATTGTATAATCTTAAATCAAAAAAGGATTACATCATCATTACAGTGTGGGCGGGATCTTTAGCGCCATTCTGGTATGTACTGTATGCGGTCACATTAGCGCAATTTTGGCAGTTTCATACATATCAATCATCAATAGCATATGGATATATGAAGCACAGCTCACACAGAGGTCACCTTCAAACCAAGCAGCTTTCAGATGATCAACAGGGAATATTTGCGTGATCAACTTGAACATGGGCGAAATCTGCGTTGGGAATATTTTCGCCCTCACACGAAACTCCAGACTGCACGGATTGCTATAGAAATGACTGGATTTTGCCGAGTAACAGTAAATGTGGCAGCACCCTAACTCTGTCCCCAACATTGACAAAATTTTCTGGCTTTCCGTGTTTTTGCTGTTATACGGTAGGGGGCGCTATTACACATCTTCTGAAAGAGTA
>NW_015775451.1:0-891 GCF_001515625.1 Sinocyclocheilus rhinocerous
TGTATCAAATGAAGGCCCGCCTTCTGAAATACGAAGTGTGCTGTGTTTCTTAACGTCATTATGATCGTTGCATTCCATTAGAATGTTCGGTGAGTCTCTAAATATGAGTGCAGAGGAATCAGGCATTTTGTGGCTAGTTTTGGCGAGTGATCGTGAGTATCCTCTTTACACTTTGGACATCTTAATTTTTAATCAATATTTTCATAACTTGGAGAAAAAATATGCCCTGTGCATAATATATATATAAATATATATAAACAAAATATAATTGCTGATAATTATGTTCCCATACACAGATGATCCTCCTATATTCTTGATATTTAATCTCCTATATTCTTGATATTTAATGACTCATTATAACCTCTGCATCAACGCAACAATTTTCAGTATATTATATCAACAGAACCAATCCTGCAGTGCCAAATCCAGACTATGACCATTTTAAACATTTACTCATAAATATTGAGCTGTTATCTTGTCTTTGTAAGGAACTCCTCATCCACCACTCCTTGGTTATTATGATTAATTCTGAAAGTTGATACGGAAAACTTACGGTAACAATGATTACATATGCATGTAGAAGGTGGTATATACTGTACTTTTACATTGTAAGAATCTGAGTTATGTACATTAGTTGGTAAATTAATTAAAAACCTCTGATGCTGATGGACCTCCGCTCGGCATACACTGTAAAACAAATTTAAAACAACCAACTTCCAGGCTCTTATATGTTTACTGAACTCAACTGTTTCCGTTTCTGTTTCTGTCACAGGGTTTACAGATAGAAAGACAAAGTCGGTATTGTGCATTGTTCACTTATTTGGATCATCTTTTACAATCACATCAAACATCAATATGAGTATGTCAACCGTCCCCACCAGTTTTCCTGAG
>NW_015775452.1:0-891 GCF_001515625.1 Sinocyclocheilus rhinocerous
CATGCTGAAAAGGAGCTCTGATTTCCATCTGAAACAGTGAAGGGGCCTAGCTTCCACTTCTTCAGCTTACCACCTTCCAAAACTCCTTTACACCACTCTTGGAGGTCCCCATAGGCCCCTTTCCTTGCGCAACCTCATCATGCCTAATATTGTACCTCTGCTCTACCCCCTTTCATTTATGCATGAATCCTTCTGCATCCTAAATTGATGTTGATGTGCTGTTTTTCTACAAGAAGAGCCTTTTTCACAAACCTAGATTATCAACAGAATTAGTTTCACGTCATTGGAACTGGACAAAAGCTCAAAGTAGGGCCAAAAAGTATTCTTACAATGTGGGATAATAATTTTAAAAAAAGTTAGATATCTACTATTAACAATATTTTAATATGTAAAAAAATGTAAATTAAATTATGATTATACATTATAATATATTTGGAATTTCTACATTAAAATTTCTCAGTTAAACATTAATGAATTATCAAATTATTTAAATTAATTTTAAAATATAAATTGTATAAATATTTCTATTAAAAATAATTGAACAGAAATTGTGCACTAGAAAAAAATATTTTTTCGGTAAAAAACACTAACTCTGTAATATGAAAACACTATAAATACCATAAGCAGGTTTTTGCTGTGCATAGCTGATATACATCATCTTATTCAAGCAAAAACTGTCTGAAATTCTAACTTTCCAGAAGCTTTCATATGGATTATTCGGAGCATTTTAGCCAGGGCTGTGTAAGCCTGCCTTGGGGCAGGGATTAGTGTTCTCCACTCTGTTCTGTCCTGGGAGGTGATTGACCCCTGCATGCTCACCTGTGGGGCACTCGCATTGGTAGTTGTTGATCTTGTCGATGCACTTCCCATTGTTGAGGCAGGGCATGCTGG
>NW_015775453.1:0-891 GCF_001515625.1 Sinocyclocheilus rhinocerous
TCCGTTCCCACGGCTCTCGGCCCCGCCCCCACTCGTCACAGCCCCCTTTAAACAGAACCTCATAAGTGAATGATTTGGAACGCTCTAGATTGGCAGCAACAACAAAAAAAGCGCACTAGACTCAACTCACAATTGATTCCAATAGAGTTTAGCATTAACATGTTGCTGAGCTTATGCTGTGGTACTTGAAGACTAATAATTTGTAAAATAGTCCATTTTAACTGGATTAGTTTATGAAAACTCTTTTAATCAATATGATGTAAAACTGAATGAATTTTAATGTAATGAAGAGCTTGTTACAATACATTATTGTTATACCATAAAAAAAAACTGGTTAAAAAAAAGTTTAATTTGAGTGGTTCCTGTATAGCTTAACTAGTGAACTTGCAACATCAAGGTCTTGGGTTTGAATCCCAGAGACACTTTAATTACACTTCAAGTATAATGTCATTTACATTGGATAAAATCCTCTGTCTTTTGGAAGATGTTTTTAGGGAGAGTGCATATGACTCCTTAAAATAATGCCTATGTAGTGAGCTCACTAGGTTTTGGGACAGAGCCTGTTCTGATTGTTCCCCCCCACACACACTGACCCATATACACAAGGATTTCCACTTTCCCTCGCCTTTCTGCTTCCCATTCGTTTTCCAACACATATGAAAACATGCAGAGATAGAGCATAAGAGTCCACTACTGATGAGACAGAATCAAAACCTTGAACATAAAAATAACAACAGTATGTCGAAAAGTGTAACCAAACGTACATAATCTGTCTTATGACCTCTTGTTTCTCAATTATAGCCAACACCATAAAACACATATACACACAAACAGTCTCGTAATGCGGTGTTTGAGCTTGCCATCTTCATGAATGGAGTTAATTGCACGTGA
>NW_015775454.1:0-891 GCF_001515625.1 Sinocyclocheilus rhinocerous
TGAGCTCATGTCTCAGGAGACAGAAATGCAGAATGAAAGAGAGAGAGAGCCAAATTCAATAACACATCCTATTCTTCAGGCCCGACTGCACACACATCAATAGAAAAAAACAGAGAGAGAACAAAACACAAGAGGGACTTCACTTTCCTCAGGTGTAGGACGACTCCACAGATAATGAGCCAGGAGATCTGAGTAATGAAATAAACTCTCTGTAAGTGTTTCCTGTGCTGATGGTGAAGGCATTCTGGGAAGAAATGAGCATGTAAGTGCAATTAAATGCTGAAACGTCAATGAAGAACAAGAGCCGCTGAAGACCTCATGTACGCCTGTTATTAGATCCACTATCGTCTATCACTTTAACCCATTATTAACCTGTTTTCCTGCAGTCGTATTCCTCATTTTGTATAGCAGATGTTTGGTTATGCGACTCTTGAATAGCGAATCGTGCACCTGCAGCACATGTGAGACTCCAGATGCCAAAAATGACTGGAAGTTCATTAACGCAGCAGCTGGGAATCGCAGGAGCTCTTATGCATAACTTCATGCAAACTCTCAGTATTAGAGATTGAAGCGTTTGTATATGTGCGCATTTGAGTGTATTGTATGGGAGATTTGGACGAGTACGGGTTCTATTTATTCAACATTCCTTTGGGCTCCGTGGAGAACTGAAGGGCTTGTAGTTTAATGTCTCTCAGCTGGGTGCTGGATTGACGCCCACATGAACGCCAGCAAACACCCCGGAGAACCTCAGCCATCTGCACACCCTCCTGAACAAGCGGCTGAAGGGACGGCTGAGTCCTCAGCTAACAGGCACTCTCAAAAAAAAAGGCCCTTCGTTGGTTTTTGTTGTTCCATGAAGAACATTTAACATCCATGGAACCTTTCCATTCC
>NW_015775455.1:0-891 GCF_001515625.1 Sinocyclocheilus rhinocerous
AGAAATTTAAAAATAACAACATTTACTTGAAAAAGAAATCTTTGTAACATCATAAATGTGTTTTTCTGTCACTTATGATCATTTGAATGCGTCCCTGCTGATTAAAAGTATTCATTTCCTTTTAAAAACTGAAAAGTATTCATTTTCTTTTACTGAACCTATACTTGTGTAAACTGATGCATGGCTCCAACTTACCAATGCTGTATAAAGTGTGCACACCAATCCCATGGCCAGCACTGCCCCCCAAAGGTCAAAACCTGTTACTGTGATCACAAACAAATTCAAATAAACATTTACAAGAGGAAAACCATGAAAAAAAACTACTGATCTGATATACATCAACATGCATGTCTTGTTATGCATCGGTAGTCTCAATTACCTGCATTAAGTGCAAGTGCTGGAGCATACAGAACAACTCCCATATAGATCACCTGCATAAAAATACATAAATAGACAGATGAAACAGCTGTAACGCTTTTCTGCAAGCACACAAGATTGTTTTAGGACATAATAACTTTTTTCTATGAAATTCCCCGTCTAGTAACTGATAGTTCTGAGAATCATTACACTTTAGACAATCAACGCTGAGTAAAATATTGTCCATGTCAGTGGGGGGGTCAGAATAAGTTTGTAAGTAAAAGTTACAGGGTGTCTTTGTGCCTAACAAAACTGGAGTAAAAGGCAGTATTCATTTAGATTATACTCCTAACGGTTTTAATATCCTATTGCACACATTCAGGTGCTAAACACAACTCACCATCTGAAAGATGAAGGTCACAGTGCCACATATCCGAACACTTTTACTAAAACGAAGCTCCAGATACTATGAAGAGGAAAAAGAATGCACATTCAGTAGAAATATAAACAGTGTATAACACCATAGAGCAGTTT
>NW_015775456.1:0-891 GCF_001515625.1 Sinocyclocheilus rhinocerous
ACTCATCTACATCTTGGATGGCCTGAGGGTGATTACATTTTCAGCTAATTTTCATTTTTGGGTGAACTATTCCTTTAACCCTCTCGCTCATTTTCTATTTACTTTTTATCTGGCTAGAGTGCTGAGGTGAACCAAAAAGAGTGAACGCTGCCAAAGACAGCAGTGCAATTCATTACCCAGCGTGAGATGTAATCAGAGGACGTCAGGGGTCCAAACACTAAAATGACTCCAGTGATTAGCCCATGTCAACGACCCAGACATGTTCCAAAGCACCTGTGATGGCAATCAAACACATAGATGTGTTACTGTACGCTGGAATTTTCAACTTGTGGAAATGCATATAAGTGTGTGTCACACAAACAAGGCGGCACCCGAGGAGATGTACGCAGATGTAGCAATATTAATGAAACCTATTCATAGAGACAAGTGTGTAAAAATGTAAATGATCTGCTGTTGATAATTGCACACCTGTAAAACAAATGCTAGCATAGCTAACCAATCATTATCCTCTGCAATATACTAGGAGACTTCAAACCAAATCAAACACCTGCAAATATAATATTAGTGCTGCCATTTTGTTTCCTTATATTTAATCTTTAAAGTGTTGGGCAATGGAACAACATCATGGTTGAAATTTGGGGATATTAAGTAGAATTATCCTAAATCCAACTTTGTGAGATGGAAATTACTTTGAATACACATAAAAAGATGTCAGTCCAACTAGACAAACAGATCAAACAATTTCATACTGAGAAATGCTGCCGATTCGTCACCTCCCCATTCAGCATAAATAAACGCTTATTTTTTTTACTGTTATGCTGATAGTATTTTTTATATGGTGATGTTTTATGTTTGCTTATTGTCACCATAGTTCACCCAGAAATAATTCTG
>NW_015775457.1:0-891 GCF_001515625.1 Sinocyclocheilus rhinocerous
CAATGTCTGCAGCATTTTGAGTAGCTTCAGCGGGGATCAGAGGCAACTGTGACATTAATCCATGAAAGCCAAAGACAACCTGAGAACTGTAGCATATCTCAGGTTTCAGATTGATTCTGCTGGATATTGCTGGGATTATTGGCGCTAGCCACTCAGTCTAGACAACGTTTGAGTTCTGTTCGACACAGGCAATGATTAGACAGCCCATGACTGTAAAAGAAGACAGAAGTTTGGAAAAAGTGTGCATTACTGTCATTTCATTTTCCTACAATAATTTTTATACAGTAAAAGCTGAAGAAACTTAAAATATTTGTTTATGTTTTGCAGTCATTGTCAAAAATGCCTGTGTGCATGTGACTCATAAATATGCATTAATCACCTTTGCTACAGATCACTACAGACTTTCAGACTCTATGTTGTGCGTCTGCTTTTGACTCGGATGACAACCTGCAAGCTCATATTCTCCTATAAGCTTTTAATTATCCTCCATTGTTCCTGTGCACTTTGAACTCTATGACATGCATGACTCTGCCCCTGCATACCGTAGACAGGGAAAAGTCTTTGTCATTCCCTGTCAGATTCCCAGTGCTTTAGCAGGAGCTGAAGACCAGATCAAATGCACCTGTTTATATCTTACATTCAAACAACAACATCGATCTGTTCAGCATTAAAGGGATAGTTCATCCGAAAATGAAATTCTCTCATCATTTACTCACTCTCAAGTTGTTCCAAACCTGTTTGGTTACGCACATTCTTCAAAATTCATTCTTCTTTTTTGTGTTCAGCAGAAGAAAGAAACTTATACAGGTTTGGGTTGTCTATTGAGGAACCCTGCACTAGACTTTTTGCTAATCACTGGGGCACCTCAAGGTTCAGTGCTCGGTCCTTTTC
>NW_015775458.1:0-891 GCF_001515625.1 Sinocyclocheilus rhinocerous
AATCAGTGTGAAGCTCTTCAGACCAGTTCTGTGTACTGAAACCCCTGAATCACTGAAGAGATCTGACTCAAAGAATGATTCGCTTCTACATCAAAATATTCAAACTTCAGTGTATAATGTGTGTGTATATAAATGGAGGTGCTAGTCATAAATGTTTTAGATGAGTTGAGGACCATTACCTTCATTTATGAACAAGCGCTTTGTTAATTCAGAGACAATTTAATCGATGATGATGAGGACAACGTCTTTGCTTCAGGAGTGTGTAGTAACTCACTAAAGCCAGAATCACTCCACTGGATACAATTAAAGCAAAGCAACAGTCATTTTTCAATTTGCTCAGGCCTTTCAAATTGATCATATTGTTTTCTCTTCACTGCGGAAAGCCATTTGCCAAAGAAAACAGATGGTTTGTCATTTCATGAGTTTTTTGTTCTTCTCAGATGATTTGGAGTTTTTCTGCTGTAAACTGAAGGCAGGATTCACCTGAAGAGAGAGAGAGAGAGAGAGACTTCTAAGACGAGAGTTTGATTATCTATCAATATATGTCTCTCAAACAAACACGCATGATATCAAGATGTTAGGACGGTAAGACATTCCTTCTGGACTTCCATCTGATCCAATGGTTATAAATATCACATCCAGAACAGCAGATGGCAGAAGTGGACTATATTTTCACCTTGTGCAAGACCAAAGGTGGCCATGCCTTTCTTCTTCTCTCCTCCCCAACACATTTTAATGGTGTTTCTCTCTTATATAAGAATGCAGTGTCTTTTATACTGCTCTTATCTGCAAGAAATGACACCGCACTTCCCCATCAGCTCTCAAACATGTTTTATCATATCTGGAAAAGTGCCTCGCTCAGTCAGAAATCACAGGCTTCCTCATTTCTCC
>NW_015775459.1:0-891 GCF_001515625.1 Sinocyclocheilus rhinocerous
CTTGAAAAGTAAATCTGAGGTGTGGTTCTTGTGAACTCACAGTTCAGAGTTGGAATAAATTGTGGAAGTGAACAACAGTTGATAAAGTATAATTGCCACTTTTGCATGCTTCCAGTCACACTTACTGTAGAAAATTTATTTTCAGGCTCCATTGTAGAAAAATCCCACTTCCCTTCTAACAGGAACAACGGGGCTCAAAATACACCCTGGCTTAAAAACGTGTGGCCAAATACTTTTTGCATGACTGTAGATGGGCAGTGCGTAATGGATTAACTCATTAGTGCATTGGTTAGTTAAATAAGTGATCCAGAAAATCTTTGTTCTTAGAACTGCTCTGCTGCGTGAGAATGGAGAGCAAGTTTCATGTGAAATTGCGTTCACCAGTAGGAAAGACAATCAATTTGGAAGTGAGGGAACATTTAAAAACCATGAAAATGGGTTGAAATGAAATGAAATGAAAAATGGGCTTGCATTTATATAATGTTGAATTAATAAGAAACTGTTCTGTTTGGAATGTAATTGTGGAAGTCATATTAGTCAAAAGAAGAGCTAAGAAAAGTAGTCAATAGTTCATTTTCCAAAGGTCATATTTACTTTTGCTGATAGAAAAGTCATATATAATTCATACCATGAGTTTCAGAAATTTAGCTATTTTTAATTTGTAGATTAAAATAATTTCCCCCACCTCAGCTTTAAGTGCAGAGACAGCTATAAAATAGATGGAGTAAACACTGAGACTCTGTAGTAGAGCATTGGTTTGTTTGAGTAGTCAGGAAATTTTATTTATTTATTGAGTGTTAAGATATATAGTTCTTACTGAATGGATGATATGTTTGAATTTTTTCAGACATATCCACATTTCTTTAATTGTTATATTGCGGTTACATTTGA
>NW_015775460.1:0-891 GCF_001515625.1 Sinocyclocheilus rhinocerous
ACAATATACATAATAAAATATAACTTATTTATTTCAATCAAAACATAAAACACATTTAAGTAGGACTATTGTTAGTAGTTACATAGCCAACATCCATTAGCATATGGAAAATATGTTGCGTTAAACTGTTAAAAGTATTATATGTCTCCACCCTTTTCCATGATGCCAGGAAATGCTGGCTTGCAAACATGGAAAGCATTTACAAAACAAAGCACATTAGGATAAAAAAACAGGAAATCCAGCTTAACCCCTGCTCTTCCTGCTATACAACTTAATTTACAACCGTCAAACAGACACCAGCTGCTTTTCCAACATTGCTGTTGGTTAATGATTATCTAACAAACTGTGAAATGAACTTTGTCCTCCAGTACCTCTTATCTAAGCAAACTAAGACATTAGAGCAGAAGATGGTACTGCAGCTTTGTATACAGTGACCATGAGATTTACACATTATACATCACCCTAAAACATTTGTAAAACAGTTAAGGTTAGGTGAGGTTTTATGTGTCATAACTGCACATTGCATTGTTCAGTGGTGGTTTCCTGACTGATTCAATTAAGTGATTTCTGTTTTGGTTATAGATCTTTGATGCCACCGCAAACAATACCCGGCTAGTGCTCCAGATTGATAACGCCCGCCTGGCAGCTGATGACTTCAGAGTCAAGTGAGTTAACAAAACTGCGAAACATAACACATATTTTGACCTCATGGGAACATTCCTAGTTTCCTAGAAGAGCGAACCATTGACCTTTGTTGTGCCTGCAGGTATGAATCTGAGCTGTCCATCCGCCAAGGTGTGGAGGCTGACATTGCTGGCCTGAGAAAGATCATTGATGACACCAACCTGAACCGCATGAACCTTGAAAGCGAGATTGAGGCCCTCAAGGAAG
>NW_015775461.1:0-891 GCF_001515625.1 Sinocyclocheilus rhinocerous
TTATGTAATAATATCTCTATGGAGAAATATCTGTCCTTTATGTAAGTCATGTTTAAAGGAATAGTTCATCCAAAAATAAGTTTTGTAATCTTTACCATAAAAATCTTTTTAAAGGAGATGCTTTCAGTGTGGAGAGTCGTTACTGGGAAAGATTCCTTTTGAATATCTGGACTACTCTTTCTGTACGCCTCGCTGTGTCCAAGCCCACCGCAAAGCCAATGCTGCCGCCCGACCTTGACCTCTCACATTACAGTATTAGAGGAGGGGAAGGTGTACTGCCATATTGTGGACATATTTCATCTCGCATGATCTGGGAGTTGACTGGATTTTACAATAAACATATCATGGATTTCACAGTTGTCTTTGGAAATAACAAGACTATGAAAGATTACCTAGAATAGGAGAAGCGAATGATTAATAAATCATGAATGATTTACAGAAATCTTGAATTTCTCTAATTTAACAGTTTAACTCTGGTATTGTTTTACTTTTCAACTCAGGACACAGACCAACCACTATGATTCAAAAAACGTTCTATATCATCATCTATACTTGAAATGATATAATAGATCATTAAAAATCATAGCTAATTCAGAACTGTAAAGTAAAACCATGGTGCGTTTTGTGTTTGAAAATGTAAAACTATGGGAAATTTGCAAACGTTTGGTTAAAATGATGTTAAAGTTTATTCTTCCACACTGCAGCAGTTTTAGGTTGTACAAATTGATATGATTCTTTTGGTGTATTATTGTTTCCAAACTAGCATGATTTATGATAAAGAACAAAAGGTATATGGTTGACGGCACAGAATGCTACAGTCACTTAAATTAAGTGAAGGAACATGGTTATATATATATATATATATATATACAGTGGCGTGAAAAAGTGTTG
>NW_015775462.1:0-891 GCF_001515625.1 Sinocyclocheilus rhinocerous
AAAAGAAAGGCGTTGATTAAGCGAACAGTAGTAATTTCCTGGAAAAGTCAGTCTGACAATTTGAAGGTAATGTGTGAAAATGACTATCATCTCTCTGAAGTCTAATGTTATCTGTAAGAGTGAAAATAGGCAGAAATGGTCAAAACTAAAAAATTAAGTGTACAAATTTTAGATTAAAGCAGACTCAGAGTGTCTATTGTCTTCCGTTTTAGCACCTTAAGAAATGAATATTAGCCTATCTGTATAAACTGTGTATCTTAAGATGTGGACTTTTCTCTTTGTCTATTATACGGTTTTGACTGTGTTGTAGCTAATGCACCACCGTTTCTCACAAAGGATCAATATCTGTCTGTCTGCCTGTCTACTTTTGAAAAATATGTTTTAAATGATGTCCACTCATGAAGACTACAGTCATATCAGCAGCCAAATAAAAGCAATTTTATTTTACACGGAGCAGACTGTCTCACGAGGGCATGATTGAGATCATATGACTAGCCGAATACTACATGATTTATCTTGGTAACCCCCATTAACCAGACAGTGGATACATTCGCTCACAGAATAAATAAATCATGACTACAGCGAATGAATTCCACAATGGCATCAGTAAACAAAAACTACTGCTTTCACATGATGCTGCATTCACAGTATCTGTAAGTTGAAGAAAATGTAGGAAATATATATATATACACATATATTATATATATATATATATATATTCTGTGATATATTAACAGCACATTTTTTTAAGTAACAGTTAAAACCAACCTTTTGTTTAAAGATATCTATGAGTTAGCAATATTTGAAATAATCAGCAAAATTACATGAAGTTGAAAGGCTTAAGCTGTGGATTGATCTGTGTCAGTTATAGATATACTCTCTTGGCAGAAG
>NW_015775463.1:0-891 GCF_001515625.1 Sinocyclocheilus rhinocerous
AAAAAAAAAAACAGATTGATTTTATTAATTATTTTCAAAGCTTTCAATGTACTCTCTTTAAAAAGAACTTTAATGTTTAATAGTTCTAACAAATAGGTTTTTGCTCAACTAACCAAAATAATTAAAAAAATTGTTTATAATTTCTGCACAGGAGAGACTTTGTGTTGTTTCAAAACAAAAGGAAATGTATATCGGTATCGGCATCAGCTATCGGTCAAAATGATTTTAAAAATGTCAGCAAAAATCTAATATTGTGCATCTCTACCTGCAATCTATTGTACTAAGAAACAAGACTTGCAAATGTCTTCTGTCAGCGATGAAGCGGCTCTTTATTGCACATGCTCCATCAGTTTATTTCCATCACGGAATAAAAATAGATATTTAAAAAACAAAATTGCGAATTTTTTTTTTCTTATTTTCTTAAACTTTTTTTATTATTTCTGATTTATATCTGACAATTCTTTCATTCCCTCTGAATTCTGAGTTTACATCTTACAGTTCTGACTTCCTTTCTCTGAATTCTGTCTCCTTTTTTATTTTCTTGGAATTCTGAGTTCTCACAATTCTATTTTTTTTTATTTTCAGAATTCTAAGTTTACATCTTGCAATTTTTACTTTTTTTTTTCTCCACGATTTTCTGAGGTTATATCTCACAACTCTGACTTTTTTTCTCTGAATTTCGAGTTTACATCTCGCAATTTTGACTTTTTTGTTATTCTGAGTTTATATCTCAATTTTTATTTTTCCCCCCCTAAGAATTCAGAATTTTCATCTTGCAATTCTGCCTTTTTTTTTCCTCTGAATTGTGAGTATTTTTGAGTAATTTTGAAGAAAGAATCACTCATGGATTTAAAGGGTTAGTTCACCCAAAAATGAAAATTAGGCTGCGTT
>NW_015775464.1:0-891 GCF_001515625.1 Sinocyclocheilus rhinocerous
TGGTCATTAACTTCATTGACGGGAGGCAGGATGACACAGTACAGGGTCCTTAGCCAGCTAACAAGTCCCCCTTACCGCTCCCAGATGGTGCTCCATTGTTTTAAAGAATCCTCATGTCCTCGTTAGACCCACGGATCCAGTGTAAGGCCTGGAGACTCGCACCATCTGTCCCCTTGAGAGACATCTCGCAGCAGGACGGAGTTAGCGGGCACACCTGACATTACGGTAAAGAATTCATTAGACAATGACATCAAATTTCCCGTACCTGTCATTGCGGCGTGGCCAATGGGGCGATATATGCTGCCTTTCATTTCATAGCCTTCACATTTCATGTTCAGAAAAGACACTTTTGACTTAATATAGCATCCACATCACTGATTAACTCGCTGATCTCAACGGTCTGTCTCCGCACACAGCAGGAACACGATGGGATGTCCAACTCTCTCTCACGTCAATGGAAGATATGAGTGTATCTCACAAAAACATGTCCAGGTCAAATGTCACTCCAAAATCAAAAGAAAAAGAAAAGTTAATTCAATTATGCATGAAGAAAATTAAGCCCATTTTTAAGAGTTCATTCATTTCAACATCTATTTTGATTACAAATAAGCACTTTCCACCTACTATTTTCATTATTGCCCCAAATGGCAGAAATCAGATATTTTACTTTATCTGTATTGAGAACTGGACATTATTGCTGTGTCTGTGAGCAAAACACAGCGGTGATTCATTTCTAAATAAATCCGCGTTCTGACTGAATGACCAGGGGTGCACATATCTTTTTCAGAAATTTGGTTTGGTGCTCAAACTGCACATAGTGTGACCCATTAAATATAACTATAAAACAATAATATAATTAATAATAGTAATAATAGTATTATTGCACTTTTT
>NW_015775465.1:0-892 GCF_001515625.1 Sinocyclocheilus rhinocerous
GACAGACAGACATAGAAAGGGAGACGTCAACTCAAAGAGGTAAAAAAAAAAAAAAAACGAATAAAAATGAGTGATTTGATATGATATTACAATAACCTATCATAAAACAGACATTTCTTGCACTTCAATATAAATTCATTGTAAGATAGCAGCTATACAGGAGTTGGACAAAAAATGTGAATACAACAGGCAATATTTCTTTATTAGGCTGTTTTAGCACTATCCGCCTCTAATACAGCTTCCAACCTTCTCAGAATAGATTAACTTTTAATTAGTCTCCAGCTGAATGTTGTCTATCAAAATACTTGCCAGTTGCTTCAGAGATGTTAGAGGAGAGAATTTGCTTCTCACTCATCTCCCTAAAACTCCCACAGTGGTTTGAGAATATTCAAATTATGTGACTGAGTTCATCTTGGTGCTCCAACTGTTCAGGTTTTATGATCATGACACCATCTGTTTTGCATTTTAGCATTGGTGTCTGTGATTGACGTTTTAGCAACTGTGGCTTTTTCACGGATGTTGGTTTTGTGATGTTCTCTATAGTGGTTTTTGGTGGAAACGTGATCTTCAAGGTGAACATTGAGGTTTGCTGTCACTTTGCTGCACTAGTTCTGTTTTGTTTGGGGACAGTCCTTCTTGGTGTTCAAGAGTCCCTACAATTCACTTCAAATTCTCGCCCAGTATTTTTCTCCAATGATGTTCACTGAAGTCTTGCCTTAGTGTACCCAATCATAATCGAAAAAACTATTGTTCTTAAAACACCAAACAACTGGACAGTTGTTATAGACACTCCAGGTTACAGAAACTCCTGCTAAACAGGCTTCCATGATTTGCCATTTTTGGAAGTCTAACAAGTCACTCATTTCACAGGCTGCTTGTATTAACACAACTT
>NW_015775466.1:0-891 GCF_001515625.1 Sinocyclocheilus rhinocerous
ATTTTTGATGTGAATACATAGTAGTTAAGGCCACTTAATATAAAGTGTGGCCGTGATATTTATTGCTTTAAGGAGTCAGTATCCATACACACTTTAAACCATATCGTATAATACAAACATTAACACATTTCTATTTTTCTGATTCTGTTGGTGACATTGATTCTGGCGATTCTGTTGGTGACAAAAACTAGCTGCCATCTTTGCTTTAAACAACGAATATGGCTTTATCTTGGACCAAAACTTAAACCTAAAATGATTGTCCAATACTCACCAAATACAGAACAAATGTAAATTTCGACTAGGTGGCTAAGGGATAGTGTTCAGTCAGCAGATTGTTATGAAAAAGAAACCACTTCAGCGTGATACAAGTGTATACTGTGAAATAATCCTGGTTTTATGAGGCTACTTACCACATAAGTAAATAATTGAACACAAAATATTATTTGACAGAATAACAGACATTTAGATGGGACGATTTAAGAATGAGAATTAAGTATTGCAGGGAGCCGTGTAAAAAAAATATGAATGAATGATGCATGGTTCTGCACTAAGTATGGACAAGATTGTGAAAGGACTGCCAGTGCCAGGTAAACATAAAACAGGTGATGAATGTACTTTATACATCACACCTATCAAAACAATGTGTCTACACCAGATGGGCGCAGCACAATGCAACAAAAGCAAATATAACCCATAATAATCAGTGATGTTGCCTGAGCTGGATGTGGCATAAACGAATGAGTAAAATCATGTCCCATTCTATTTCTTACATACTAACTTCTGACACAAAGGATAAAAACATTTTTCTCAGCAAAAGGGATGCCCAGCAGAAATAGTTTGGGAACCAATGGTTCAGTTTAACAGTTTCAGTTGGGCATTTGTTTCCTTTTG
>NW_015775467.1:0-892 GCF_001515625.1 Sinocyclocheilus rhinocerous
ACATAATGTACAATTATGTTTTGCCTGCCATTTCCTGGATGTTAGTCAGAGGCCTGAAACAGGCGTGTGGGGGCGAACGACCTTGTGACGCGCAAAACAACATGCTCAACACACAAACACACACAAGAACTCACTGTTACTGACGCAGTACATGCATGCAGACGCAGAGGAATAATGCACTCGAATCTGTAGCAGATGGAGTTTCAAAACACTTTATACATGGTTTTGTATAAAAACATATTACATTTCAGATGTGTCATTTTGACAACAGCTTTCACACACTATATAATAATGATACTTTAATAAGTCATCTTCTGAAAATGATCAGCACAAGTCATGATATTCTTCTCACATGACCTATTTTTTCTGGACTAATTTCAGGGCTGCTGCAAGTGTTTTAATTAGTAATGTGCTAATTCCTTGATTAACCAATAGGTCAGTATATGTGCATGCATTTCAAATCTGAAGCCAATTAGAATAGCAGAAAATGAAATATGAAAAATGAAATATTTAAAGAGAAATATTTAAAAGATTATATAACATTAATAATATTAATTATCATAATTGTAATAGTTAATGAAATATGCTACCATTGATTTACCAATAGGTTACCATGTGCATACTGAAGCCAATTAAAATAGTGGTAAATAAAAAAATAAAAATAAACAAAAACATTTTAAAAATCAAAAAAGATACATAAATAAATATTAAACATTATATAGCATGAAAAATAATTATTTTAATTATATATTCCTCACTGGGAAATAGATTATTCTTATTTTAAGCATAAATTAGTAAGGGTTTATGCTTTTTTTTTCTTCGCTGGAAAACAAAACGAATGTTTTTTTGCATCACTCTTTCTCACTCGTCAGCCAATCAGATGTCAGCAAAC
>NW_015775468.1:0-891 GCF_001515625.1 Sinocyclocheilus rhinocerous
TTTCTTACCCTTTAACCACGAAAAAAGGATCCTCCATCGACATATTAGCCCCTTAGCTTCAGGAGCTGTGTGAAGCCAACTGCAGGATGGCTTGTGTAAAACATTTTCGCACGTACGAGTTTTCAAAATAAAAGTCCATTAACGCGGTTAGAATGGTTATAATGCACAGTATATATTGTATCTCTTGACTGTTGAGACATAAAACAAACATGTTCCACAACTTTATCAGACATTATTATTACTAAAATTATTTTTAAAAAGCAAAATGTTTGCTTAGAAAATATTCGGAGCTATCAAATTTAGTAACACTTCTTATTACAATATACCAATTAATTTGATTTTATCAAAATATGTACTGAGTAATATTAGTTAACAACAATCACTTACTATAGGGTTAGTGTTAGGTTTATGGTTAGTTGCTTGTAATTTTGCATAATAATTGATAATGAAATTAGTAAATATTGCTATAGTTTAAGTAAATGTAATGTGTAGTAAAGTTAAAAATAAAGTGTCATTTTTAAATAACCCAGCTGCCTTATTATTAATATTTATTTGTTTATTTATTTATTTCATTTCATAAAAAGGACTATACGTCACTGATAAAAATTTGACTATAGAAAATTGTCAAATAAAGGTTTCTGCATTTAATCACATTCTTTTTAAGCAGTCGTTATTAACCAACACATTCAATGTGTTATATTTCACGAGCTAGCATACTAAAATTAGACTAAAGCTGACACTGGGTCTAAAGCTCTAACTGAGCAAAAATGCGTTATATACATTTTCTATTGCATATTTTTTAAATTTCCATATTTGTAATCAAACTATGTGCTTAAAGTTATATAAAGTTATATTGTTGCTCTTTTGTTAGTTTTGACTGCTTTTATTGTC
>NW_015775469.1:0-892 GCF_001515625.1 Sinocyclocheilus rhinocerous
ATGGATCGTGGTGTTTGTGTCAGCTGAGTAAACAAGTCCATTTAAGCTGCTTCATCAACACTGGACAAACCACATCCAGCCCAGGCAACAACACAAACCACAAAGACAAAGAGATACTATAACAATGCATTTTAAAAATAATTAGCAAATGGTCATTTAGTAGATGGTCAATAAGTCAAAAATATCAGATTATTTCTCCTTTTTTGACAAGGCAAGTTTAGTTCATGAGTTCATGTTGTGAAATGTCATGTAGTGTGACTCTACTTTAAAAAATTGTTTTAATTACTTTGCAAATAATGATGAGTACACTCACATTAATCCAAGATGTAAGGAGTTTTTTCTTAAAAAATAGTTGATTTTTCATTTTCTTTATCACTGACAATTTTTTATCTAAAACGAAAAGCCAGTTGGATCAATCTGGAGTTAAGCGCCTTGCTCATGGACACAGCTCATATCTTGCTCTTTACAAATCTTGAACCAGCGACCTTCTGATTACTAGCTTTAAGCTGTAGCCACTGCACCACATCACTGAAATAATAAATCATCTTAAGCAGAATATTCACTATCAGTCTGTCAACCTTAGGCCTGCAAACGATCATTCCAAACTGAACACTGAAACAGGCAAAGTTCCGCACTGCACATTATCTGAAGAACATTTCACAAAGACATGTAGAAAGAGTCCTACAGAACTATCTGTGTATAAAAACGGGTCATCTGTGACCTTATTTATGTTCTGTTGGAGCGGATGTACTCAACTAGATCCATTCTAATCAAATGAAATTCTGTAATCTGGAAAAGGAGTGTATAGCTCCGTTAATTAGAGTTATAACCCTATTTTCTCTGTCCGTTTGCCCCAGCAGAAATGAACGGGCTCAAATCGAATGATTTTATC
>NW_015775470.1:0-892 GCF_001515625.1 Sinocyclocheilus rhinocerous
CTGGCCCTTCCCCTTACCCCTCCAACCAAAAGAGAATCGAGACAAGGGGGAAGGGGAAGGACTAAGGGGTAGAATTGGGATTGGGCCTAATTATGTCCATGATGCATTTCCATACCACACCCAGAGAGTTTGCCTATTAAGGGCACTAGCTAAGCATCAAGATGATGTCAAGGTCAAATAAAAGAAAGAAGCGTGTTAGTAAAAATTGTGGATTCTTCAGTGACGAAATGCTTTCCAGATGTGGTCAGTTGATCCAAAAGGTCACAGGGGTATTTAAGTGAACCAGAGAACCCGAATATTGTTGTAAAGACTAGTGGCACTAAACACAAACCTTTTGAAACATAAAGAATAAGATGACTTCAATCAACAAAAAAACGATATCAATTAACTGTTTAATAATAATAATAGATGAGTACAAATAAACCCCTGCACCGTTTGTTTTCTGCATTTATGACACGCACTCTCCAAGCCGTCTGAGTCTGTTTTTCATTAAGAACTGAAAACCGAACGATTTCATGACGATGCTGGATCGCATATGGCAGAGTATTTAAGTCATCAGCACAAATTGAGCTCTGTGTGTTTTAAAATACATCCTTGAGGCTATTCGGGCCATTTACTGGGTGTGATGTGCCGCATCAGAGCAGCTTCTGACGTCAGCCGTCTGGGACCTTCTCTCAGCTTTTTCGTTTGAGCTTTGCTTCGTGACGTCACGCCGCTGTGCAGGTATCCAAACATGAAGATGCTGTTGCTCAACTGCACTAACGCTATTTGTAACGGGAAAAATGCTCGACTCGATTGTTTACCACTATAAATAACCTATAACTGAAGTCTTTCAATCATGTAGGTCAAGCTAGCAACAAAGCCCTGATTCAGACTGCGACGAATAATGTGT
>NW_015775471.1:0-892 GCF_001515625.1 Sinocyclocheilus rhinocerous
AGCCGCAGCTTGCTATGCCATGCAATTATTATTCTGCTCTTCAATTATTCAAAAGCACTCTTAAAATGTTATCACCTGCATAGGAGTTAAATAATTTTAAACCAGAAAGAAGAGGAGGTGAGGAATGAAGAAAGATGCCAGGATGGGGTGATGAAAGTGGATTCGAGCAAAGGATGCACAAATGTCTCTTTCTTTCTCACAGATTGACCCATACTTACTTCTGCCATGGTATTTTTGTTTCTTTACATTCAGAGACAGTTGTTCCACACCCCACAGATTACAGAGCATATTAGAAGACCAGGTGTAATTCTGCTAAAAACGAATAAGACCTTTCATCACAAGTGTTCATGTTCATCTTCTCACTGCTCTGCAGACATATAGGGAGAGGAATGTGTTCCTGGCACTGAATACTCTCTATTCAGCCTTCTGCTACTGAGCCTGAGAGTTATAGAAAATGCATTGTAAGTTCTCCAAAAATGTAGTTATGGGCCATTCACACAGTATGCATTCTTGCATTCTGCATCATTACTTTCAAAATATCAAAGCTAAATATTTCACCTCAAAACATGTTTTACATGTCCATGATCCTTTGTCGTAATAATACATGGGGTTTCAGCAGGGAAAGGAAGGTTACAGGTGGCTTGTTCTACATAGTGCTGGAGGGTGAAGCATGTTTAGCTGGCTGCCATGCTGCCTGCATCTAATTGTGACTGTCTCTGCATGCATGAACCGTAAAAAAAAACAACATTCAAAAGAAATTGACCGAAATAATAAAAAAATAAATAAATAGTCTAATGGTTCACAGAACTTTGAATCCATTGAGCCAAGTTCAAGTCTTCATGGAATGACCTTGACTTCTGTACACTTCCTGTAGCTCAACTAGAGAAAGTAA
>NW_015775472.1:0-891 GCF_001515625.1 Sinocyclocheilus rhinocerous
ACGTAACGCCGTTACATGTAACTAGTTACTCCCCAACACTGGCCACACAGAACACCCTAGCAACTGCAATTAACACTTTAGGAATTTCATAACACCAGAAACACCTAAGCAACCACACAGCAACACCCTCGCAACCACCTAGAACACTCGAGGAACTGCATAGAAAAATGCTAAAAGTGTCTCAGAACACCTTAGCAACCACATAGCAACACCCTGGCAACCACCTAAAACTCTTAAGGAACTGCATAGAAACATGTTAAAAGTGTCTCAGAACACCTTAGCAACCGCATAGCAACGCCCTGGCAACCACTTAGAAGACTCAAGAAACTGCATAGAAATGTATTCTAAATCTCTCAGAACACCTTAACAACCACATAGCAACATCCTGCCAACCATGTAGAACACTCGAGGAACTGCATAGAAACATGCTATAAATCTGTCAGAACACCTTAGCAACCAGATAGCAATGCCCTGGCAACCACCTAGAACATTTAAACAACTGCATAAAAACATGCTATAAACCTCGCAGAATAACTTAGCAACCACATAGCAGTGCCCTGGCAACCACCTAGAAGACACAAACATTGCATATCGATGACTAAGAACATCTTAGTTGCATAGCAACACCCTAGTAACCACCTAGAACACGCTAGCAACCACACAGCATTGTGCTACAAACAAATCTGATAGAAATAAATTATGCACAATAAAGGACATTTATTAAGAAATAAAAATGTGAAAAAAAAATGATTTCAACTTCAGAGCTGACTATGTTTTGATATGCTGTTGTTGTTGTTTTGTTTGTTTTTTAATAATTAGCAAAAATGTTTTTGACTGTAGTGATTGATGTTAATGCTGTGTTTGTGTGTTGGTGTGGATGTGTGTGTGTGT
>NW_015775473.1:0-892 GCF_001515625.1 Sinocyclocheilus rhinocerous
CGAGCTGCAGAGTTTAATTTGGTTTTGTTTGTGTATGCTAAACATTTTTAGAACATATTTTTGTTAGCTGGGAATGTATTCTTATATCCTTTTTCCCAATCCATGCAAAGTGTTTATTGTTAATAAACTAATCCAACTTCATGAGGTGCATTTTGGGATGCTTTTTAAACAGTACTGAAGTAGTTAATTTGCCGGACTTTGATTTATGCTTTTCCTGCACAATCCAGTCCAACTAATGTATTTAAAAAAAAAAAGAATGCAATAAAAATGTTATTAAAAAAGAAAAAATATATTTTTGTCTTAATAAAATTAAATATATTCCAGTCAAGTGTGTCCAAACATTTGACTGGTAAAGGTAAAGTATAAAAAAACCCTGTTTAATTTGGTTTTAAAAATTATGAACTTGGTTTAGGAAACCTCGACCAACTTCAGCGAAAAACAAAATGCTACTGAAGTGTACAATATGTATAATTCATAACCTAATGCTTACAGTCTGCTAAAATAATCAATGAAAATATAATACTGAGAAAGGCAGTACCTGCAGGCGCTCGGTAGCGGAGGTGTCGCGGGGTGGACGGTGAACGGCATGGAGACATGTCTCCTGAATCACTGGACGTGGTCGTCTCAGGAATTAACTTATCCAATGATACTGACTCCAGTACAGCTGTCAGGAACATCATACAACATCAGTCATGTATCTATCTATCTTCACTATCGCACCTAGCCATAAAGTCTGCTTTTTCAAACACTTGGGGAAAAAATGGGTCATTCTGAAGAGCACAGAGAATTCAAGCATGGTGCTGTGATAGGATGCCACCTTTGCAAAAGTCATTCCTGCTAGATATTCCACAGTATTATTGGAAAGTGGAAGTGTTTAGGAACAGCAGCAACT
>NW_015775474.1:0-891 GCF_001515625.1 Sinocyclocheilus rhinocerous
AGGACGCGTCCTGGGAAAATGGCACGTATGGTCACCCTACCATAGCGTATGTAGCTTAGTTCACTTTTTTGTTTGTTCGTGGCATTGTTTGCATTGTGTGGGAAATGTCATGATAATGCCATTACTTTGAGCTAACTGTGGTTAGCATCCACCATTGTGCTTTGATGGAACTTTACCTCTGTTTATCATTAGTTACAGAGGCACTAGTATGGGTGCTGTAGTTTCATGTTGGTGTGTATCGTGCAGTGTCGTGTGTGTACGGATAGATTCCGGTTCTGGGAAACTTGCGATAGACAGAATCTGGCTTAAATGATAGTTCACCAAAAAAATTAAACTTCTGTTGTCATTTACTCACCCTCATGTCATTTCAAACCTTTTTCAACAGGACAAAGAGATTTAGAGAAGAGAGATTTATGAAAAATCACAGTTTCTAGTGACTAGGGAACAAAACAAATAAAATGACAATATATGGGTTTGGAACTACACAAGGGTGAGTATAAAATGAACAAGTTTTTATTTTTGGGGTGACCCATTCCTTTAAACTGCACATGTGCAATCAGCTGTTTCTATCCCAAACTTAATTATTAAAACAATCAGTGGACAGTGTTCTCAGCTGATTTCAGATGAGCATTTTGGGGTAACACTATGCGCACTGACACATGCTATAGTTTGAAACTAGGTGTCCAGTGCCCTATTGAAACCTTGTGAGGCGATAAAGCCATCACAGCTAATACACTCCATAGGCTTGAGACAGAATCGCTTAGTCCCATCTGTCAACACTGTAAAGACCACATTCATCCTGTAGTCAGAATAATGTCATCACTGTACAGAATTGTCTTTGGTAGTTTTATTCAACCTTTCAGGGCAGGTGTAATGTTAGTTGGTGAAGTC
>NW_015775475.1:0-892 GCF_001515625.1 Sinocyclocheilus rhinocerous
GAACTTTTCCACGACATTCTAAGTTATTGAGATGCACCTGTATATATATATATATATATATCTCAAGATGTCAACCAGCATCATATCATCCATTACTCAACAGAATGGATAATGATCAGTCTGGATAATCCTAATATGCTTTACAGGAAGATGCATCAAGTCTAGAGTACCTTCTCAAATTACAACATCAGGATCATCTTATTTCCTTTTTACAGACATTATTTTCAACTAAACAAAATCAGTTTATGGCCGTTGGAGCTGATTTACAGAGTCCTGGAGAGATAAAGGTAGAGCACACGGTAACATCAAATCATATTCAGGTTATTTCAACATCAAAATATAATGTTTTTCCCGAAATAACACCTTTGATAATAAAATATGAAGTCTGAACAACCTAAAATACTCATATCATACCACTTGACTGTTTTAACACACAAACCTTTAATGAACGTTTAAGAATAACTCATTTTATCTCATCCACTCATGAAATATTTAAGTCTTATCTTACCTGACAGTCAAAGTCTTGGAAGTTTTGAGAGTTCTGTAGGAGAAAGAGATGATATTTGATTATTCTATACTTATTGACTTGCATGAAATTGTCTAACAATGTTCAATTTTGATCAAATCATCAATTATTCTCAGTTCAGCTTCTGCTGCTCTTTTTATTGACACCACTTTAAGAGTCTCTTCAGTTCAATCATTTATATAAAATGGTTCACCCAAAAATTTAAATTCTGTCATAATTAACTTGCTGTCATGCCATTTCAGACCTGTATATTGTTATTTTTTAGTGGAAAGTAGGAAATTAAGATTTGGCACTTGTGCATGAAGTGCATGGATTATTTTTATATGTTTTATGGAGCTTGACCGCCAGTCATTATAAACTGCTTCT
>NW_015775476.1:0-892 GCF_001515625.1 Sinocyclocheilus rhinocerous
ACTCTTAGTTAATAGTGAATGTGTTCCCTAATCTAAAGTGTTACCCATTATTTACAGTTTTATTTATTTATTTATTTATTTGCTTGTTAACAATCATTTTTAACTAACCCTGGGTGCGTTTCCCAATAGCCTTGTCTCTTAGCGTGCTGCAAAGACTCTAAAGACATCATGCCCAAACGTATCATGCCTCAACCTGCTACATTAAGTGGCAGAATGCCTTCACTGGCCTTTGAAAGGGTCATTTATATTATCAAATATTTGCCATAGTGTCTTCATCTACTTCACAACAGGGTTGATTGCCCTGCAGCCGCATCACATTATTGGTGTAAATCACTAATTTCTGTTATTGGATGACCAACTCAATAAAAGTGCAACACCCAAAACACATAATCAACAGCTACTATTGAGGAGGGAAAAAAAGAGAGAAACAGGAGAGCTGCCTGCAGCTGAATTTCAGGACTGAGGAGGTACAGGTCCGTCGAGTTTGTCTCTATAAAGTCGGACCAACAAGATCTAAAAGCTGCTGAATTTGCAGCCATGGCAGGCCTTTTTTATTTTATTTTATTTTTTTAGAATTACAGCTTCTGACATGGTAGCCAGGGGACTACTAAAGTTTTCACGAATAAAATAGCAATTGATTCACAGAAGTATGAGTCAGAAGTATGAATTATTATATTAATTTAAAATGGGGTTATGTTGGCCTCAGCGCTCGTCAATGTCAAAATAACAAATTAAATCAAATCAAAGTAAGCTGGGTTTACTGTTCACAGAAGCAGAGGGAGAATTCCAGCATGAAACCTCAGTTTAACATTGAAAGAGAGCGAGCTAACCATTAGTCAACTGTATAACGATAGAAATGTTAAATGACCGACAGCTATATCCAATGATGCAA
>NW_015775477.1:0-892 GCF_001515625.1 Sinocyclocheilus rhinocerous
ATAATTACAATAGTTTTTTACAAAAAGTTTTTTTTTCTGGCTACAGGCAAAAGTTAAAAACAGTTTATGAATGTGAATTTATTTATTTTTACAGATTAGAAAATCAAGACAAAAACAAAACTGTTATTCAAACTAGGAATAAATTATATAAAGAAAGCCAGCAAGAAAGCCGCGGTCCATGATTTCAGTCTAATGTGAGTTATGCACTTTTGCAAAAACTCATGTTATAATCACTGAAGCTGTCTAAACTGCAAAATGATTCTTACTTACACATTTTCTGGATTTGTCATTTATGATGATTAGAGAATTCATGAACGCAGATTCAGAATTCCGTCAGTGAGTCAACTCCAGCGTTCTCCGCGGTGATGAATCAGAATGCTGCTGATTGGCCATTGCATTCACAAGCTCAACAGAAATGTGTGTGATTGGTTATAATGCTCAGCGCTCCCAACTGTACATAAAAAGAAATCCGATGTAACATGAGCAATTCTACTCTAAATGTAATGCCTCAATGACACTTTTCATTCATATAGATCTTTTCATTCTTTTTTTTTATTCCTTTTTTTTTTTGTCGATTATCTTGAATTTGGGAGGCACTTTTGTTAACTTTGGTGTCGATTTGGTTTTAACTTTGGTTTTTGCCCCAAGCCCTCATTAATTTCAGACCCTGGTGGGCAGAGTAATTCTAACCTGAAACAGGTCCTGCTACAATGATGTTAGTCTAAAAAAAAAATACAGGCCAAATAAACACTCCTTGCACATTTGGATGGTTGCAGGTGTGTAGGATAAATGTTGTGTAAAGAATAGAGTTTGTTGTATTCACTAGTCCTAGTGCAAATATTTATCTGGAATTGCAGCATATAATTGTAACGACATTCTTTGATATAGCAGC
>NW_015775478.1:0-892 GCF_001515625.1 Sinocyclocheilus rhinocerous
ATATATATAAATAAATAACGAAAGAAAGAACTGGACATTTTGAGCGTTCAGGGAACATTCAGAAATAGCGTTTTTATAACTTAATTAAACGTTAGCAAAACATTCTTAAAACTTATTTTTTGTTAGCTGGGAGTTGTCTAGTCTTTAATAATGTTCTCAAAATGTTAGCACAAAAACGTTATTTATACATTGTTTAATGTTTTAGTTGGATGTTCATCTGATGCTTTTTTTAAATGTCACTGCTTGTTTCAAAACGTTCAGAGAACATTTGAAATTATAAAATGGAATGTTTCCTTAATGTTAAAAAAATATTTTTAAACGTTTAAAAAACTGGACTTTTTGAATGTTCACAGAACATTCAGAAGAAACGTTTTCAAAACGTTCTTAGAACATATTTTTTTATCAACTAGGTAGTTCCATCTTTTGAACTCCCTCCTCTTCTGTTGTTTTGGGTCTTTAATAGTTTAGGCCTCTATTTTAGGCTCTTTAGAGGGTGTTTAGTGTCTCTTCGACACCTTTGAGAAAACCATTGCGCTTTATATGTGAATGAAAACCAAGGTGGTTTACTCGCATTACTATGAATGGGAGAAATTGGAGCTCAAAAACCAATATGGCCAAATAAGTCCCGCCTCCTACATAAAAGAGCCAATCACCAACTGGTAAAGTCACTGCATCACTGCAACTGCCCTTAGAAGCTCCAGATCCCATAGAAAGTGACCAACCTGGAATAAGCTTTTTAATGCCGTTTTAGCATATTAAACAACACTTATGAGATGTTCATGTGAAATTTCATTGAAATATGTTATTGAAATGTGACTTTGGCAAGCAGTTTTTGAGCTTGAGATTTTTTCGTTGTTCCAGCATGAACTAAAAAGCTGTCTGGATGCATTGC
>NW_015775479.1:0-892 GCF_001515625.1 Sinocyclocheilus rhinocerous
TAAATATTTTATATTTATATTTAATTTAATTTGAATTATTTAATTATAAATAATTATACATTTATTTTATATATGATAAAAATGGATGAAGTGTTAAAACTCCAAATCCTACTTTTTAAACAGTTTTTAAATATGAACATTTTAATCTGTTTATATATTTTACTGTTTATCAATTTATTTTATTTTATACAATTATATATAGAGAGAGAGAGAGAGAGAACTTTATATTCTGTAAAAAGTGAGCTGAAAGGTGCTTCGAATTGAAAAGTTCCCACCTGTTTTCACCTGAGGGAGCGCAGGGGACACTTTACCACGGCTTTTACACGCTGCTTTGATCTGTCGAGGCCAGACTGTGCCAGCAGCCCTTTGTCTGACCGAGAGATAAGCTAAAGCCCATCAAACATGACAACTGCACATACACACTAACATTACAACACACATCAGAAACAACAGGCAGTTCTTTCCTTAAAAGTATAGCTGAAAATATATTAACTAGAAATAATGGGATTAATCACAGGATGTTGACATTGAATTGAATCTGTTGACAGAACTAGTATGTATTTTATCAGTCACCCAAGGCTGTTTATATATTGCCTGAGGTGTCGATTTTGTGTTGATACTGATGTAGCAGAGGTGTAGCCTCAGCAAAAAGCATGCTCTTATGTTAGTTTCTGTCTTGGTTTCCAAAAAAAAAAATCTATACCAAATACACTCCAAATGCAATATCAAATACACTCAAATGTTAGGGGTCAGTTAAAAAATTTAATTAGGGCTGTCAAAATTAACGCGTTAATGCGTTAACGCAAACTCATTTTAACAGCACTAATTTTATTAACGCGTGATTAATGCAGCGCACATGTTCTGTTTGACCCGTTGCCTAGCCCGTAGTTGG
>NW_015775480.1:0-892 GCF_001515625.1 Sinocyclocheilus rhinocerous
TTACGCGAAACGCCTCGTATTTCCCGCCGTGACGATTTGCAACCAGAACATCTTACTGCCGCGTCGTATGAAGAAACCGGACATCTTTAGCGCGGGACGGTGGCTTGGTCTCCTCGGGAAAAACTGGCAGGTGTCCCCCGCGGTTCGAGAAGCACTTACATCGCACGTTGACGGAACTAATAATGAGCCTCCCTGGTCACCTTTCTCTCGCATACTGGACTTCAACCACTTTCTGCCTCCTCCTCGAGACTCTCAGCCCTCCATGAGGCATTTACTGGACCGTCTGGGGCATCAGCTTGAGGAGATGTTGCTTTATTGTCGATTTCAAGGGCAACTGTGCGGACCGCGCAACTTTAGCACCGTAAGTCTGTGTGCATTTAACTTCACGATAACACTAGAATTGTTGAAGTGGAATCGTTATATCGAACGAGATGACAATTTCTCTCTTGCACTTGTTTAATTATAAGTTACGCTTTGTTTGTCATAGCATACTGCAGTATGCAAATGTGTCCTCTGTGCACCATGCATATTTGAACGGTTTTTTAAATCTAATTTAATGCGAACTTTAAAAGTATGCTGATTGGCCTACTGTGTGGAATACTATACCCCACAATGCACTGCTTCTTCACCTTCCATTTCCAATATATGACTAATTAACTGCAAGTAAATTCAGTTGCAATTTTAATATCTCTCTTTTTGACTCTGCATTGACTTAAATGCTGTACAGTACACTGAATATTGCCTACTACTTTAAAAATAGTAAGTGAAACCGTTGGCATTGTTCCACAAATACTGTTGTTATTGTTGCAGTATATAGCCTAACACATGTACTAACACATGTAATGTGAAATTTACAGGTGCATCTCAATAAATTAGAATGTCGTGGAAAAGT
>NW_015775481.1:0-892 GCF_001515625.1 Sinocyclocheilus rhinocerous
AGCGTGGCTGAAGTGTCCGAAGCGCTTTGTGAGCGCCGTGTGTCTGATCATCTCGAATACATGGATTATTTTCACATCCATCTTTTGTAATGGCAGCAGGAGGTCCGTGTGCTTTGATAAATGTATAAATAAATACACATGAGCGTTAAAGCATCTAAACGCTTGTAAAGATGGGTATAATCAAGTATAATCGTTTCAACAAGACTAGCTTCAAATCAAAAACTCTGAATGTTTACATGCATGACAGGAGCAGCGTCACCGATTCATCTCTGATCTCAGCATAAGACGGCAGTAATATTGACACATATGAGGCTTCTGCTGTGCTCGCTTTAACTAGTTCCTTCCTGCATGTGTAGTTTCATCTATTCCATTGGTTTACACTTGAGCTGTGAGATTTATAGCCGATATCAAAAGAAGCATGAAATGCATTACGCAAGTTGCCAAATTAGAATCAGACGGATGTATATTCTTTTCAGATTCACGCCAACATTCAGTCAAAGCAGATTCAGCTCACATCATTTGCCCTTGTGTTTTGTAAATACAGATCTAACAAGTTATTCATGCTTTAAGAAAATGATTTTTTTCCTGCAGCTTTTGGTGAATAAAATAGTGTCTCGCATATGAAGGCACATGAAGCTCGTCAGTTATGGGATGTCTATTCTGCATGCTGCATCAAATCAACTATTATGGGATATATGGACTACTTGATTCTGTAAGAAACAATAAACATGTAAAACTTGACATGATTTATTGGCTCCACACATGCGTCTGATTTCCATTAATGAAGTGTTTATTATCTGAAGCTCCACTGCTTGAGAAATCGGCCGTCCACTGGCGCTCACATCAGTCACCATATCATTCATACACATATACAAGCCAATATGGCACTGAT
>NW_015775482.1:0-892 GCF_001515625.1 Sinocyclocheilus rhinocerous
TATATATATATATCTAGACCTGCAGTGGAAAGATGAGCTGGTTAAAGCAGGACTTACTGTTCACTTGCTTCAGTAAATCAACTTCTCACTTCAGTTACTTGTTACAAACAAGAACAAGGACTAAAAATATGTAAGCAATCGACTTTGGTATTACTTCAGGGCTGTTACCTGGCTTTATTTTGCACAGATTCATTGATTTAATAGACATTTAATAAGCCACAACAAGAAAAAAGTTAAGATGACTTGCCTTGCTAATAAATGAAGGAAGTTCTACAAACCTGATTTGAATGCTCATGGATTTAAAGGCTGGAATATTCAGGGAAGAAAACTAAATTATGAATGATCCTCCTGAACTTGTGCATGACCAAACTGATTATGTTGTATCTTGTTATTTATCCTTCACAATCTTTTTTTTTTTGCACAGGATGCCTTTTGTCAACAACCCATACAAAAACCTCTGCACCGTCGGCCGTTTCCCAGATATGGACAGCTGGAAAGGAGCATGCTACACACCGGTTTACACCAACCCATGCACTAAACCATGCACAAACCCATCTGTAAACCCATGGGCAAATGTTTACGTGAACCCATACGTAATCCCTTACATGAACCCATGTGCAAATCCTTGTGTAAACTCATGTGTGAACCCATGCATTAACCCTTGCACTATTCCATACGCTACTCCATGTGTTACTCCTTGTGCTAATCCATACATTACTCCATACTCTAATCCTTGTGGCTTTGTCACTCCATGCCGTGATTATGAGACTAACGAAGTCGTCATCAAGGAATGTGTGGATGACTGTACAAGCAAGCGATTCTGTGGAGTTATACATTTTTGTCCTGCAATGCATAATGGGAAATGTGCTATTCTTACTCATAACTCAATGAA
>NW_015775483.1:0-892 GCF_001515625.1 Sinocyclocheilus rhinocerous
GCAGTCAATAAACCTAACGACTCTGCCCACATACAGAGAGCGAGGGAAAAACGATTGCAAGTGAACTCCCAACAAAAGAGCAAATTCAAGCAGCTTTGATTGAAGAAACGGCATATACTTCTTGAAGGCCGGGGAGTCGCTGTGAATGGTTATTTCTTTAAGGCATAAGCGCCGATTAAACCCAATATTAAAATATGGAAGCAGTTCTAATGAAAAATCAAAGCCCGTTTCTCTGGCTGCCGAGCTTTTTCTCACATTAATGCTGGGTTGGGAGCGGGGCCGGTGCGGGCACTGGTAGAGCAGACCCCGGCTAGGCAAGAGTGGAGAAATCAATAGAGAAGAGCCGGTGGGGAGGGAGACTGCCGGAGCTGGCAGGGCCGGGCCGGCTCCCATCACAGCACTCTCCTCTGGCGTGCAGTGGGGAATGAAACGGGCCTCCCTGGGTCAGCACCAGAGAAAAGGTGAGATTAGAGGAAATGGAGGAGGGATTTCTGAGGCACAAGATACCTGGCGAGCCAGGGACCAATCGCCCATTAGCCTGTGGCTACCTACATATGGTTCACTGAACCCTGCACAGAAAATAACTTCTTCTTTTTTTCTTGTCTTTCTTCACCTCCCCACATCTGTCTTTCTCTCTCCATCTAACTCTCTCCTTCTGGAAAAAAACAAAAAGAAAAGATTTGTTTGTTTTTTTCTTCTGACCTAAGTTCACCCCATATTTAGTATCTGATGTCTGTTCTGAGTGTTTCATCTAAGAACACTCCGATGCATCCAGTCATAAAGAAAGCCGAGCTTATATGCTATTATTGTGTCGAATACACACGGGAATGAATTGCTTGCTACGCGCTGAATAACGCCTCGCTCGGTCTCTCCCTCTCCTCCTCGCAACGCG
>NW_015775484.1:0-892 GCF_001515625.1 Sinocyclocheilus rhinocerous
CTCGTTATCCTGTGTATTTAGCCCCAGTCTGTGCAGTCTGTGTTTTGTCGGTGTGTCTTCCTTTCCTACCAAGTGTGGATTTACCCTGTTTGGATTCAATAAATGACAGTTTCGTTTATCCACGGCTCATTCGTTCCTTCCGGCAGCGTATCGTGACATTATCATGATTACAGCATTTATCACTTCATATTATTCATTTTACATAATAGTTTATAACACATTTATGAGACTACCTGAAATTATTAATGTTATATCTGTAAATAAATAAATAGACAGACAGACTCCATAGAATATTTGTACTATAAATTAATTAATTCATTAATTTGTCAACCTCTGTGACTATTTTGCAAAAAAATGTGATCAGTTACAGAACTACCCATATGAAACTACCATTTATACATTCATATAAACTGCATTACTTCTGAATATGTAGTATTCAAATTCTCATGAACATTAAATATTTCTATGAAATAACAAGTCTTGGCTCTATCAAATGTAATAATAACAATAACTATTGGTTGAATTCTTCCCCTCACAGCTGGTCCTGTGAAACTAATTAATTCTAGGTCTTGCAGCTGGCCTTTAGTCATGTCAATACTTCACCTCTGCAAGAGAAGAAATGTCAAGGTGAAGCCCTAGGACTCCAGAACTTGCTGGATCTTTGTTGTGTTGTTTTTGCAGGTCATCTGGGTGATTACTTCAGCCTCCCACGAGCAGAGGCGAGGGCCAGTATTCTAATGTGCTAGTGAAGATAAATACTAGTAATCTCCTCCCTGTCGAAATGCATTGCTGTTGACTGGCCAGAGTGCTCTAATGTTTGCTCAACGGCCTTCTGCAGGGAAGCAACTCCACAACGCCTGGAGACCCTGATTTACCACACCAACACAAACAC
>NW_015775485.1:0-887 GCF_001515625.1 Sinocyclocheilus rhinocerous
ATATTTTTTAACTTGAGCCAATGAAAAATAAATAACTTGCCCATTGGCTCAAGTAAAAAAAAAATGTACCCTACATTTTTTAATTGGATGAATGAAACATGTTTTTTTCAGTGTGTTTGTGGTAATTGTGTATTCTGTTTAATACTCAACTTTTCAAAAAGCTTTGTGAAAACTGACAACAAAGCAAAAAAACTTTAATAATTTTACATAAAATAATTAGAAATGATTAGAAACCAGAGCCCCATACAGCCCTGCCACATGTGTGAGAGAGAGCGCAGTCGGTAGAGAGTCGTGTTATGGATATAGTTTTTCATACTCAATTATTCTGAGTTCTGTGGCCTGTGAAATATGTATGAGAGAGTCTGTGAATGGTGTCGCGCACATATGGCAGCACTTGAGCTCGTCTTGCTCTGCGTATGCTGCGGATCACAGGACTCGGGCTGGATCTGCGTGACTAGTTGGAAAGATAAAGGAACATGAGGACCAGGTGAAAGTTCAATAACTCACTTACACACAGACTGCTACGCTCTACTTACAATACAACTAGACTCTCAAAGCTCCCCTTTGACGATGTTAAAACATGTTTTATGCCAAGCTTGAGAAGCTTTTAGAATCAGAGGTTCTGCTTGACAGATGGACCTGGAAAGACTGTGTTAGTAAGCTCATCTCATTAACATTTATATCAGGATAATGATATTTTATATGTCCTAACTCGAACATCACCCAGATTTAAGTAGAAAACCCAGTTCACTAGTCTGCATGTGTTCAACAGGTTTCACTATATTAGTGAGGACATTTTTGAGTTGTGAGGATATTTTGGACCTTGCAAGTTTAGTCAAACCTGTACACACACACACTCACACACACACACACACACACACACACAA